>NC_056746.1:490496992-490639492 GCF_019279795.1 Protopterus annectens | reverse complement strand
GATCTTCATGTTCTCCAATGTTTTCAGGAAAGCCGAGTGGGATTCCTGACTTTGAGAGGGTGGTCTGTAGGATGCTATAAACTGAAAAGCAGTCTTGCCCACTGTTAGTTGCACATGGATAGTCTCCGATACTTCGTGCAATGCCACTAACCTGGAGGTGTGGATATCCTTGATAAATATGGAAACTCCCCCTCCTTTTGTGGTTCGGTCCAGGTTTTGGGGCCAAAAAGCATGATATGAGGTATAACCTGGTAGTGCTGGGGTGCTCTCTGGAGCCTTGAACCAGGTTTCTGTCACTGCACAGATATCGATGTTCTCCATACTGAGGAGAGCTTCGAGTGCGTGCATCTTGAGGTTAAGACTTCTGGCGTTTAGCAGCATTACCCTTAGTTTCATGTTTCTTGTGCTGTCTATGGAGGTGGGTTTGACTTTTGAGCCTTGCCTAAAAAAGGCACTATGGGGGTGGCAAGAGCCTTTGCCAATATCCGAAAGCCCAGTGGTGACAGGTGCAAGCCGTCCCTAGCGAAGCAACGTGGCTTGTCGAGAATAACTGTGTGTGTGTGTGTGTGTGTGTGTGTATATATATATATATATATATATATATATATATATGGATTTACTTCACTTACCCAAAAAAAAACACATCACCAACATTCACTTCATCGAGACGAATACACCGACAAACCAGAAACCCGACATCCAGAACATCGACATTCCGACCCCAGGTAAGTACACACTCAGCCATCCCGAAAAATGAAAAAAAAAACACAACTAAACCCATCCATGTGGGGGGCAAAGCCCCTCACACCCCCTAACTAAACATGCCAACTCCGAGATTGCACTACCACAGGGGTAAGGGGCAAAGTTTAACAGGATGGCCAAGCGTGTTCTGGTTTGTCGGTGTATTCGTCTCAGTGAAGTGAATGTTGGCGATGTGGTTTTACTGGTAAGTAAAGTAGACCCATATAACTAATTATATAAATTGCTTATAAACTAGCTTTATCCATCCCATGGTCGATAAAAAGAAGTTATGTCCTTACCATAACGTTCCATGTGGAGTGTTCATCTCGCCTTGGTTATTACACATGGGTTCGGAGCCGATCCTCGGCTCCGTGTCGGCCGACTGCAAGCTCTGCATCGAGAAGAAGCTCGAGGACATCTAATACCCACAATCCCCCTCTGCCTTTACCTCAGATCTAGTTTGCAAGCAAACCAGACAAAAAGCACGCACACATGCCAACTATATACATAAAAGTACATATATACAAACATACCAAGAGTATGATAGTAACACTAATACTGCAACAGCAGAAGGAGAATACTCCAGACCAGGCACCAAATTGAACGTTCTTCCTAAGGGTGGGAAGGGTGGGAGTGTAATAACCAAGCGAGATGAACACTCCACATGGAACGTTATGGTAAGGACATAACTTCTTTATGTGAGAGTGTTCAATCTCGCTTTGTTCTTACACATGGGTAGCGCCCTAGCTCCATGATCCTGAGGAACTCAAGGGAGAACGTTCTTGAGCACAGTGGAACCAAAGGTTGCCCTATCCCTAGAAACCCTGTCCACTTTGTAATGAGAGATAAATGTATGTGGTTTAGCCCAAGTAGCAGCCGCACAAATAGTGTCTAAAGGTAAGCGAGCTGCATGAGCCAAAGATGTAGAAACTGATCTGGTAGAATGTCCTCTGGGTTTTGCTGATAATGTTTGGTCAGAAGCTTCATACACATAAATGATACAATCAGTTAGCCACTTAGAAAGAGTTCATTTCATAACTGCAAGACCCTTTCTGCTGTCAGCAAAAGCTACAAATAGTTGATCAGATTTCCTGTGATCTTTTGTTCTATCCAAATAAAATCTGAGTTGCCTATGGACGTCTAGTTTGTGCAACATATACTCCAATTTATTAGAGTGTTTTTTAAAGAAGGTGGGTAATTCGATGGACTGATTAATATTACTAGAAGAACAAACTTTGGGAAGAAAGGATGGATTAGTGCGTAGGGATACTCTGTCAGAATGAAAAATTAAATAAGGATGTTTGACCGAAAGGGCCTGAAGCTCAGACACCGTCTAGCAGATGTAATGGCCACTAGAAATAATGTTTTCCATGACAAAAATTTCAAAGTGCAACTTGAAGCTGGTTCAAAGGGTGGTAACATCAATTTAGAGAGCAATAAGTTTAAATTCCACGGTGATGTCGGACTTCTGACTGGTGGTCTGATATGAAAAGAACCTTTTAAAAAGGCTTTACAAAGTCTGTGAGCCATAATAGGTGCACCACTTTCTTCTACATGATAGTTAGAAATGGCAGCTAACTGTACTCTTAAAGTAGCCGGGGAAGCTCCTTCATGAAATAATTCAGTCAAGAATTCTAAAACCTTGTTCAACAGAGCTGTAACAGGGTCCAACTGATGTGACTCCGCCCAGAAGACAAAACGTTTCCACTTACTGGTGTAAGTCTTTGTAGTGGAAACTTTATGAGAAGCTACTAAAATATCTTGAACCGCCGATGTAAGGGGAACCACCTGGCTAGAAAGGGAAGCGGAGCAGCCAAGCTGCTAGATGGAGAGATTCTAGGGATGGGTGAGGAACTCCTGACGAGTGAGTCAGTAGATCTGGCTCTGGGTCCAGCATCCAAGGTCCCCGAATGCGGTGATGCAATAGAAAGGGGAACCAAATTTGACGAGGCCAGAACGGAGCAATGAGAATAATAGTCCTCTGAAGGTTGTTTGCTTTCTGTAGAAACTTTGCAATAAGGGGAAATGGAGGAAAAGCATATAGGAGACCCGGGGGCCAATCGTGCACCAGCGCGTCCCTGGGGACTTCCCTGGAGGGGGTAATAGGGCAAAGTAGCTCCTGCATTTGGCGTTCATTGGAGACGCAAACAGATCGCAGGTAGGCTGGCCCCATTTGCGAAAAATCCTTCTCGCAACTGACTGCTTGAGGGACCACTCGTGAGGCAATAGTATTGCCCTGCTCAGCCTGTCGGCTATGACGCTGGATGACCCCGGGATGTGCGTTGCGATCAGAAAGCGACGGTGGACTCTGCCCATTGCCAAATTCTCATGGCCTCTCTGCATAGTTGGTAAGACCTGGTTCCCCTTGCTTGTTTATGTACCAGACTACGGACATGTTGTCTGTCTGAACTGCAATGGTCCCTGGAGGAAGAAGGGGAGCAAAGTGTTGCAACGCCAAAAACACTGCCCTCAACTCCAGAACATTGATGTGCAGATTGTACTCCAGATTGGTCCATTCGCCTTGGACTGTCTGTCCCTGAAAGATGCCCCCCCACCCTATCAGGGAAGCGTCCGTGGTTATCGTCGCTGACGGTGCGGGTAACACAAATGGTCTTCCGCTGGATAGGTTGCAAGTCTGTAACCACCACATTAGGTGTGATTTGCATGTTTTCGTTATCAATATTTCGTGAGTCAGTGGAAGTTGTTGGAATGACTATTGTGCAAACAGAAGCCATTGTAGCACTCTCATGTGCAGTCTTCCCAATGGTATCGCAATGAGAGAAGCTGCCATGAGACCCAAAACTTTCAGAACAATTTTTGCTGGGGACTTTCTGGATGACAGAAGAAGGGAAATGTTGAATTGAAGTGCTACTATTCTTTCTGTAGGAAGTTTTAGAACTGACGCGTATCTAATTCCGCTCCTATGAATAAGATATGCTGTGATGGCTGTAGCAACGATTTTTCGAAATTTACTGAAATGCCAAGGTGTGTACAAAGTTGTAGGGTGTAATCCCTGGCTTGTATCAGTTGACGCCTGGTGGTGGCAGACAGGAGCCAGTCGTCCAGATACGGAAACACCTGGAATCCTAGGCGCCTCAGATGAGACGCTACCACTGCCATGCATTTGGTGAAGACCCTGGGGGCTGTGGTCAGACCAAAGGGCAGGGCTCGAAACTGATAGTGACTGGCTCCCAGCCAGAAGCGCAAATGATCCCTGGACGCCCTGGCCATTTTGATGTGGTAGTATCGTCCTTCAGATCTATTGAGCACATCCAGTCGCCCTTCTGTAAGAATGGAAGGATCGATTGAAGCGTGACCATTCGAACTTTTCCTTCTTGACAAAGGTGTTGAGATGGCTTAGGTCCAGAATTGGCCTCCAGTCCCCTGTTTTCTTTGGAACTAAAAAGAACCTTGAGTAAGTTCTGAATCCTATTTGGTCCACTGGGACTGGTTGGATGACTCTTTTTCTAGCAGCTTTGAAATTTCTGTAGCTGCTGGCTCTACAGATGGGGTGGTACATCTGGGAGTTTTCTTTGGAATCGGGGTGGATAGAAATGGGATTTTGTAACCTCTGGTAACAACGCTTTTTACCCAATTGTCTGAGGAAAGGTTTTGCCAGGCCTGAGGGTATAAAGCTAAGCGACCCCCGACTGCCTCCAGAGCAGGACAGTCGGGCCTCCTCTCAGGAGTGCTGAAAAGGTTTGCCAGGGAGGTTATCCCTGTCACCTTGGTTTTGGACCCCTCTCCCGCCAGGGCGGCGTCTTCCACCTCTGCCCCCCCCCTCTGCCTCTAGAGGGGCCATCACCCTGTGTGTTTGGGAAAGATCCTTGGGGTTTTCGAAACCACATTTTCCCACCACGTTGCCCTTTGGGGTACGGTCTGGAAGGGTGGAAAACGGACTCCGACAGCAGACAGAGTCTTTCCCTCCTGTTCACACCGGTAAGGGTCTCCTTTACTTTGGGCCAAAAAGTGTGGCTCCGTCAAATGGGGCGTTAGTAAAGGAAGACTTGAAGGCTTCCAAGAATGAACATAAGCGCATCCAGGATTGCCTACGAAGAGCAATCGCTGAAGCCGCTGCCCTACTCGATCCTTCGGCTGCATAGGATATCAGCCTCATGGACGAGTTCACAATGGACGTAAGGGTGTTGAGATGCGCTGTAACTTTCTCTGAGACAGCGGTATCTGTAGCACCCTGGAGGGTATCTCCCAACTCTTTGACTAGATCCCTCTGTAAACGTGTAAAATGAGTCAAATAGTTCAGGGAACGCATAGAAAGCCGCTGAACTGAAAATGCGCTTCCGTATCTGTCCATGGTCCTAGAATCTTTGTTAGGCGGATGGACAGATGAGGAAGACTCCGACATCTCCTTTTTCGTGGCCGCTGCCACCACCATGGCGTCTACTGGAACTCCTTTGGTGAGGTAAGCTTTGTCCTGTGGTGCCGTGATGTACTTATTCAGCTTCCTAGGGACTGGTTCCACGTGTCAGGAGTCTCCCGCCCTTCCAGCAATTAATTCCATTAACTCATCAAAGGGCGGAGTGACCCAGGAGGAGGAAGGACGGGCACCAAATGCCTTCAGCAAAACTGACTCATCCTCAGAAGGGGAGAGCTTGCCAGTCACCTCTCTGTCTTAGGATCTCCAAGCTGTCACAAAAAGAGACATCCTCTGAAGGTGACTTAGGGGACCCTTCTGACTCATCTAAGTCAGTATCAGATGTCAAGGATTCTTGTGGAGAATCCAAGTGTCTCCTCTTACACAGTCTTTTCCTAGGAACTTCTTCGTAGGGAGCATCCGAAGAAGCCTCCGAGGAAGAGGGGGCACCCTCCAGGGGTGGCTGAGACACTGGTGCCCGACGCTTGGACGTGGCCGTGGGTGCAGAGGAGGATAACGGTCCTTTGTGGGGAGGAGAAGCTGTACCTGCTGATGTGGTTGTCTGGGTAGACAACACCTTCCTCATGAGGTCGAAGGCCCCGGGTCCCGAGTCGAGGTATCTCCCGGTTCCGAAGAAATGGGAAGAATCCCCGAAACAGGAGCCGAAGGCACCGACCCCGAGGACGGAACCGAATCGATCCGTGCCGAGGCCCCGAGAGGGAGCGTCGGAACCGAAACATCGGTCCGACTCTCGGTCCCGGAACCAAGGACGGATCTTGGGCCCCGAGACTCCAGCACCGGATCGGATGGAGTCGAGGTGAACGGTGCCGACCGAGAAAAAGACGGTTCTGGCACCGAGGGCTCCACAATCAACAGTTCAGCTTCTTCCGGCTCCGAAGACTGGACAGGTCTTGGAGGAGGAACAGATGGAGATAGTGGCAGGCCTTCAAGTCTCGACATCAACTGAGAGGAGACCGAGATAAGCTTGGACAGGGCCGTATGCTCCATCAGTTTCTGCACCACACGGTCCACATCGGTGTCGGAAAGGGGCCTAGAAGAACAAGTCGAAGGGATCGAAGACGGAGCCGACCTCAGCAGAGTCGGTGGAGGGAGCTCCGTCACCGGTTCCAGGACTCGAGGCTCGGAAACTGCCAACAGTTGAACACTCGGCCCCGAAGTCTGTGGAACCGGTGATCTAACTAGACCCGAAGAGCTCGGAGCCGATGACTTTGGCTCCGACGCCTTCGACCCCTTTGAAGACTTGGATGCCTGGTCTGAAGCATCCAGAGCCTCCTGGAAAGAGGGTTTCAACAATCCTCTATCCATCAGTTTCCTGTGCCTATCTGTCATGACCCTCCCACTAAAAGAGTGACAAATAGAGCAGTCCTCTTGTAAGTGGAGAGGGCCAAGACAGTAGACACAGGAACTGTGGTTGTCTCTGACCGACATCTTTTGGCCACACTGACAACGTTTGAAGCCAGATTTTATTTTCTCAGACATAATGACAAGAGAAAGAGACAGTCCAGTCCAGTTAATAGTCAAATCCAGTAACAATGTCAAATCCGGTAATTGAAAGTCCGATTGTTAATTGCTTAAGAAAGCAAGACTACAACAAGATTCTAGTCAAAAAGTGTCCAAGTAGGGGTGGTAGGCCCCGAAAAACTCTATACCCGAAAGTTAACTAAGTTAAACTAATCTAAGGTACCGAGAATTCCTAATCCACTCACACACCGTACTCTAACTTTAATTAACTAGATTTAAAAGAAGTTTTTTTGAAAATTTAAACAGAATAGATAAAAATCTTATCTGTAAAGCCTCGAGCTAGCCTCCAGCGATGCGTATGCAGCAGCGGCAAACTAGATCTGAGGTAAAGGCAGAGGGGGATTGTGGGTATTAGATGTCCTCGAGCTTCTTCTCGATGCAGAGCTTGCAGTCGGCTGACACGGAGCCGAGGATCGGCTCCGAACCCATGTGTAAGAACAAAGGCGAGATTGAACACTCTCACATTTATATATTAGCCCTAGTGAGAATAACTGGGATCATATCATAAATAATCTGAGGGGAACTCATGCATGGGATAAAGCATTTAGGAGCTGCCTCTGTCCACTAGCAGTACAGGTGGCAATGCTGGGTAAGTTTTCTGTTTTCCATTCACAGATCTAAGTGTCGTTTGAACATGGACAAGGATGAGTTTTGTTTTATGTTGATGGGGGGGGGGGTCTGGTTCCACAGCAGCAACATTCTCTGCAAGATATAACTATCCCTCCAAAAGAGTTCTGCTGATGTTGCAGAAGAGAATCAGATCCCTAGACCAAGTATTTATGATGCCATTTGACTTGCTTGATGTGCAGTAAAGCCATCAGTAATGGGTTGGACAATGCCTTATATGCCAGACACAGGTCACTTAGGTTCATAGGCTGGTACTTGGCTATCAGCCCTAGGGCCTATAAAAGCCTAGCTATAACAATTCCCCTGGCTATTTCTTCCCACACTATTTACTTCCCTGGACCCCTGTCTAGCAGGGTGACTGACATGATCCCCGGGGTGAATTTCCTTTCTCCCATCCAATCATCAAGGCTCCTTTTGAAGAGGGCCAAAGAGGCACTCTGTTTGACATGTATGGGCAATCTATTCCAGAGTCTGGGGAGTCTCTGGGTCAGGAACCTATCCCTCCAGCATGTTTTGTTTATTGTGACGACAAGGTTTAGATCCCTGGAGCGTGTGGCTCTGAGGGATTGCGATTTCTTTAAATGTAGCATGTCCAACAGCTCTGGGTTTGACATGGCCTTGTATGTTAAGCAGAGATCGCCTCTAAGTAGACGATAGGCGACAGAATATAGCTGGAGTTTTTTAAGGCGGTCAGCGTAGGGCATATGCTTTAGGCCTGTGATTCTTTTAGTGAGGTATTTCTGCGGCCTTTCCAGTTGTTGCAATTGTCTTGAGAGGTACATACCAAATGGGGCATTGTATTCTATAATGGGTCTAATGAGGGATGAATACAGTGGGACAATGACCTCCTTTTTTTCTGGATGAAAAGCCCTTAGTGATGAGGTGTGCCACATAGGATATCCGGACTGTTGTGGTGATGTGCCACATAGGATTTCTGGACTGTTGTGGCGATGTGGTTATCAAAGGTGAGACTACTGTCTACCTGTGTCCTTAAGTCTCTTATATCACTTTCGGTGTTTAGTTTACTGCCACCTATATGGTAATTTATGGGTACATGTTTTTTCCCAAAGGGGATAACTATACATTTCTTGGCATTGAGCTTGAGCCCATGGCTCTGTCACCAAGCATCTGTTTCTGTAAGGTCCTTTTGTACAGTATCCACATAATTTGGGGATTCAATAATGGCTCCCAGTTTGCAGTCATCTGCGAACTTTGTTAGCCAGAGTCCCTTAGTGTTGGCCTGTACTTCAGAGAAGTAGATGCCAAATAAGAGTGGTTCCAGGACTGAACCCTAGGGTACTTCACTTGTCACTTGTCTGGAGCTGGATTTGGAGTCGGCTACTTTTACAATGTGGGTTCTATCAGTAAGCCAGTTAGCAACCCATTGGGTGACATAGGGATTAATGCCCAGCTTAGTAAATTTATCTATGATTCCAGAGTGGGGGATTGTGTCAAAGGTCTTGGCAAGGTCTAAATAGGCTGTGTGGACCACCTTACCCTTGTCCATGGCTCTGGAGACTGATTCGAAGAAGTCAATCAGGTTCAGGAGACAAGATCAGCCCTTCAAGAACCAAAACTGGGTGGGGTCAGTGTTTGAAGGTTGCCAATGTCTTTTTTTATAAGTTCCATGATAATACGCTCCATTGACTTGCAGATAAGGCTCGTCAGACTGATGGGAAGTTAGTTTCCAGAATCCAAGGTGGATCCTCCCTTGTGGAGTGGGATAACTGTAGCTCTGCGCCACTCAGTGGGCATGAAACCTGAGGTGAGCCTATGATTAAACATGACACTTAGGTGAGGTGCCAGCTCATATTGTAGTTCATGTAGTACACAGCCCAGGATGTTATCTGATTCCATGGATGCTGTATTCTTAGCTTTGGAGAGTGTGTTTTTTTACCTGTGTGGCCGTTATTACCGGAATTTAGCAATCTTCCGGTATTGAGAAGGGCCATTTAGGGGGTGAGAGGGGGGTGAAGTTGGCACTGAATCGATCTGCCAGGATATTGGCAATATCCTTGGGATCAGTATATTCGATACCATTCTGTTTTAGCTCAGAGCAGATCTGAGCATTGCCATTTAGATTCTTGACATAGTTATAGAATGCCTTGTGGTTGTCTTTGGAATATTTGGCAATTTTATTTTCGTAACTAGCTTTGGAGGATTTTATGAGGGATCTCAGTTTCTTACTGAGGCTGGTAAGAGTTTTTTGCATCCGGGGATTTTCCTCTTTTCTGCAACAGTTTCTTTCTTTTGTTGTAAAGTTTGTTTATGGCAGGGGACCACCAGATTGGCTTCCTTTTTTTGGATGAGAGCGTCTTGGTTCTATTTGGGATGGCACGATTCATGCATGAGTGGATGAGCTCATACAGTGCCTTAGTGCAGGATTCAGCAGTTGAACTTTCAGTTCCCGTCTGCATGGGTGTCATGAATTGTGTCACTTCTGACTTGAGTAGCATGAAGATGGCTTTGGAGAAGTTTTTTATGGAGGCTTCCTTACGGGGGTGGGGGTGGGATGTGGATGTTAAGGGTGATTAGCTTATGGTCAGACCTGACTAACGAGGGGGTGACCACAGGTGTGGAGCATCGATTTCCCACATTGGTAATGACCAGGTCTAGGATATTGGAGTCCCTGGTTGGACTATAGATTAGTTGATCCAAGGCGTTGGAATTTATGAATTCCAAGAACCGTTGGGCAAAGGTGTTGGTACATGAGGTGTTTTCCCAGTTAATGGCAGGGTAGTTAAAATCACCCAGTATTAGGGTGTTTGGTTCTATCTTAATATTTTCCAGTATGTTTGGAAAGGTGTAGTGAGAATCTTGGGGTATGGTGGGAAATCTGTAGTAAGATACTATTTGGATTGCAGTCTTACCTAGTGTTAGTTGCATCTGGAGAATTTCAGACGCATTGTGTTGGGCAACTAGCCTGCTGGTGTGAATATCCTTGGTGAATATTGACACTACTCCACCTTTAGTGTTTCGGTCCTGGTTTGGTGGCCGAAAAGTGTGGTAAGAGTTGTAGCCTGGTATTGCAGGGGGGCTCTCTGGAGCCTTGAACCAGGTCTCAGTTACTGCACAGATATCGATGTTCTCCATTTTTAGGAGTGCCTCGAGAGAGTGCATTTTGAGGTTTAGACTTCTAGCATCACCTTCAGATTTTGCATGCTTGTACCTGTTATGGTGGTGGATTTGTCCTTTGAACTTTGCCTAAGAAAGGCACTATGGGGTGGCAAGAGACTTAGCCAGTAACCTGAATCCCAGGGGCGACAGGTGCTAACCATCTCTGGCAAAGCATCGTGGTCTGTCGATCATGTCGTCTCATCTTCTTAGCAGTCTACAGGTTACCAAGTATAGTAACAGGGCTGTGAGTCCGTCAGTGTGTATATACACACATACATATAATATATATTTTATATTTATATATATATATATATATATATATATATATATATATATATATATATATATATATATTATATGTATCAGGTTGTACAGGAATTTGTTTCACTACAAGAAGAGAAGATGCAAGTCAAAAAGCAAATTCCCCCACTACAGAGAATCAGTTTCACTCCAAAACTCCACAGATATTCAATTTATCCTATTTTCTGTATAAATTTTAGTTAGCAATACTGTTTTCCTTTGATTTCAACATAATGTGGTATTGTACTATGCTAACTTTTTTTATTATATACATAAGGAAATCTATTAATGCAGTGCTAAACTTTTGTAAAGGGAGCAGTGTAATCAGCTTGGTGGATATGGGCATCTTGAGTCAATGGAGTAACTGTCTCATGTTTACCGACAACCACTTAATCCTTAAAGAAACAGACACAATATGTGACAGGTGTACTTACACAATGACATTGCAGGCTAAACTCACATGCAAGTGCACATCAGGTTGTTGAAACTACGAACACAACACACATACACTCACACACACAGACTAATGCATGCTGAGGCACTGAAATACAAATTTTCCTAAACAACAAAAATCACCTTGACTACCCATTGTCAAAGCTATGCCTCCGCAAGCCTAAAGGCACTCGGAAAAAACAACATCTGACATCACTCATACAGTCACTGTCAGTGCAGCCACTAACATTAAGCCCCTAATGCAAGCAAATACACTTCTTGGGACTCCATTTTAAGATATATACTGATGCCCTCTAACCAGGCTGAACAAGGAGAAAATAACAATTTGTTGCTTATTTGGAGCCAGGATCCACCAAATCATGCACACACGCAAATGCCACAGCTACCATTATGAATCCATCATAGCCCAAGTAGGTATAAAAGACCAGAGATGTACTTCCCTGAGTATATGAGAAACATTATAGAGCTTTAAGCCTATGTGTCTCAGCCTGGTATGAGCCTAGCTTTGAGCAGCATATTACAATCAATCACAAAGGATGATACCACAATATAGGTTCATAGGTTGGTACTAGGCTATCAGCCCTAGGACCTATACAAGCCTAGCCATAACAATTCCCAGGATATTTCTTCCCACAATATTTACTTCTACATTTTTTTTTTACAATATGAGCACTATTGGTTGTCTTTCTAGTGTCATTGTAAGGTGATGCAATATTTGTCAGCTTGGGAGGACATGGTCAGCAGTCCACATTGCTTTCCAAAGAATAGTGTGCACCTTTCCCTTCTAGGCTTTCAAATAGGCTAAAACTTTATCCACTCCATAGTGCCTTTCTTAGGCAATGCCAAATCGACAAACCCACTGACATAGTAAAATCAACTCCACTGAATCTCACAGTGTTACTGCTCATTGCCAGAAGCCTGGGGAAAAAAAAAAAAAAAAAAACTTCACTCCCTCCAAGCTCCCCTCACACTCGAGAGTACAGAGAAATCTGTGCAGTTACTGAGACATGATTTAAATTGACAGAGACTACCCCAGCAGTGCAAAGTTTCAGTGCCTTCCACACTTATACACCAGTAGCTGCACAGACCTACTACAGACACTTATCTAACTTAACACCTTACTAATAAGCGACTTTAACCCTATATAGACTGGGAATCCAACAAGGCTTACAGGTAAGGAGATTCCTGGACTTTGTAAATACAAACACCCTTGACCAGATAATGAACATGCTCACTACCAACTCCAACATACTGGACCTTGTGCTCACAAATATGGGAGAATGCTGCACCCCCCCCCCCCCATATCTCATGCTCATTGGTAAAGAGGTCTAATAATAAAGCAGAGTCCTTCAAAATCAAAATCAATTCCTAATCCCTTTAGAACTACTAACAGGGTCTATTCCAGGGCAAATTATCTTTTATCAAGTGATGGTCTGTCAAAATGCAATGCACCTCCAAACCCCAAGAATACAGCAGTCTATGCTCTCAGAAAATCTATACAACCATGGCACAGATTAGTATCGATGAGCTGTGAGTGTGTGTGTGTGTGTGTGTGTGTGTGTGTGTGTGTGTGTGTGTGTGTGTGTGTCTTAGTGTACATGCACAGATTACTGTAGATGAGCTGTGAGTGTGTCTTAGTGTGCATGCACAGATTAGTATAGATGAGCTGTGAGTGTGTGTGTGTGTGTGTGTGTGTGTGTGTGTGTGTGTGTGTGTGTGTGTGTGTGTGTGTGTGTGTGTGTGTGTGTCAGTGTGCATGCACAGATTACTGTAGATGAGCTGTGAGTGTGTCTTAGTGTGCATGCACAGATTAGTATAGATGAGCTGTGAGTGTGTGTGCCTTAGTCTGTATGCAAGATTAGTATTGAGGAGCTGTGAGTGTGTTGACATGTATGTTTCTGTAGGAACTTGAATACAGCTGAGTGGAGGTGTATGTGTGTGTGTGTGTGTGCTTGTTTATCTGGGTGGTAGATCTTTTGGAGGTCTGTATGGGAATCCAACTCTGTATGTGTGTTGGAGCAGGCATGCGGGTATGTGAATGACTGTTTCCGCGAATATGATCAAGTCTTATGAGGCTTACTTGTGGTTGTAAGGATGTGGATGTCTGTGTTTGGACAAGCAGGGAGAGCACTAGCACTGCTAGGTCTGATAGCATAATGTTCAGTTTAGTTTAGAGACACTGTAATTAGCTGCTAATGAGGTATTCCTCAGTATTGCTTTATCTTGTTCCTAAACCACAAATTCTCAACATTATGCTAACTGACTAACCCACATTATCCATTAGTGTGGGCGAAGAGAATCTCTCTGAATTCCAGGATTTGTTTTTCTTGACCCTACAGGATTCTCAGAGATTACTATGGTTTTCTTTCCCCCCACTTTTTATATTTTATCATTTTGTTTTTATTTGTTGAAGCCTTGTTTTTCACTATTACTTCTTTTACAGACTGATAATTTGTCTTTTCTTCAGTTCTTTCATCCTTTCTTTTGTTGCTTTGCGTTTTTTCATTGTTGCATGTGATATTTTCAATGTGTAGACTTTTCAATTTCAGTTTATTTTTCTGTTTCTTCATTTTTTCTGAGACTCATTTATTGGTTTGTTTTGTCTGGGTCTTTTATTGTGACTGTGACGTTTGCAATGGTTGACTAAAAATATTCTATCCTGACTGAGTGCTGTAATTACTTAGCGATTTTTTTTTTTTTTTTTTTTTGGAATTGGGGAGTTGTGCCCTCCGCAGGTTTGACAATGCAAGGAACAGCAAGACTATACATGCAATCAGGAAACTACAAACTAAATACTAGAATGAAATATCAGTACAGCAGTCCTGGATTTAGTACATAAAAGTAACAAGGACATAGTGAGCAGGGGGAGCAGTGACTTTGGAAATTTACTGCCCTTATTTATTTTCACTTTATATTTAATATCTTGTACTTATGATACACAGCTGTCTTTCACACACCTGTTACTTAATAGGCTGTCCAGGGGATTGTGGTACACATTCTGAGATGATGATATCTCATGTATACATTGACATGTTGTAACCTTGGGCTTACCACATATTCATGGCTTTGTACCAACTGCAATGGTATTTCAAGGATAACAATGTTTTTGGTTCATATTTTATCACTAGGTAGTTGATCTGGATAGATCAGATGTAGCCTAGCCAATGCAATATATACTCTCTGCAGGTTATCCCTTTCCATATGACCCAGAGAGGTCAGCTCAGAGGTGTATTTGAGACTTTCAATTTCTCATCTATCCATTCATTCAGGTAGTGTTTTTAGAGGACTACGTGGAAAGAGGAATCTTTTCCAGATGAGGGAAATAAATTTGTGTGTATGTGTGTGTGAGAAAGTTTACCAGGGTAGTGCACTAATAGATACTGACCAATTTCAGGCTCAGCCTGTGTGAAATACAAAACATTTCACAAAACAAATGCAGAAATATAAGCAATAAGAACAGTTCAGATTAGTTTATTTTACATTTGTTAATCGGGAAAGTCCGACTGGATAAAGGTCCATTTTCAGCGGAGGCCTTGGGAGAAAAGCTCCAAGTGCACATTGCCACATTACTAATTACTCATGTAATTACAGTGAAAATTATTACAGTGAATTATCACGAAAATTTTAATTTTTAACAATATATATATATATATATATATATATATATATATATATATATATATATATATATATATATAGACAGGTACAATTTCAAGTCACGCACACACAGGATAGGTTGCTAGTTAGTATCTAAGAAAGAAAAGGTACATGCAAAAACTGTATGTCTACATTATAGAAACATGAGTGCAATGTGCAATATTTACATTAGTATATGAAGTGGGTCAATCACGTTAGGAGAATTCATTAGAAGATGCTCTTGTCCTTCCATTACATTCTGTTTATGTTGTAGTGGAAGTTTATTTAAGACTCCACTACTGCTGTTTGTGTTTTTGTGAATGTGTAGAAGGTCACACAAGACAGGGTCATTTAAGCCTTTGTCAATAAGGGACAGGACACCCCATGGAAATTTGTATGACATTAAAGATAAGGGCAGGATGTTAAGGTGTTCTGCTAAGCACAGCATTCCGGCCACTGGTTTTCTTAATGAGAAAGTGCTGTAATCTTTTGAGGTAGGTCATGTGTTTGCCCATATCCATGCCAAAGGGGACATTATATTCAATTATGGGTATAATAAAAGAGTTGTACAGAGGAATGATAACATCCCTAGATTGGGAATATATATCTTTGGTTATCATCTGGATGAGGTATAAGGATTTTTTAAGTACTGCACAGACACAATAGTTGAAAGGGAGTTCATTTTCTATGAAGGTGCTTATGTCCATAAAAACTATATCAATTTTGAAGGAACTTTATTTTTACATGTTAGGTAAAATGGTGCTAGTGTTTGCCAAAGGGTACCATGCTTTTATGTATTTAGCCTTAGCCCATGGTCCTGCCACCATGTGTTTTTATGTGAAAGACCCTTCTGCAAGATATGGAGCTCAGCAGAATAGCTGATGATAGCCTCAAGTTTACAGACTTTGCCAGCTATATTTCCTTGACTTCAGTTTGAATATCAGACAAAAACTTCAAATACAAGCTAACCCAGCATGGAGCCCTGAGGGACCCCACTGGTAACATGCATTTTATGGAGAGGGCATCTCTGACCTTGATTTGAAGAGTTCCATCTGTAAATCACTTAGCCATTCATGGGGAAAATATTTATTTTCATTTTAGTTGACTAAAAATTCCAGAGTGCGAGATGTACTAAAGGCCTTAGTCAGATCAAAGTATGCTGTGTGCGTTGTTATGCCCACATCAAAGACCTTGGGCACTTCTTCAAAGAAGCACAACAGACTAGGCAGGATATGTCCTTGTAAAGGCTTGGGGGATTTCATGTTGCCAATATCTTTATTTAAGAGATCTAGAACAATGAGGTCTGTTGTCTTGTAGACCATGCTGGTAAGGCTTATTGGTTAGTTGTAGGAACACCCTTATGAAAGGGAATAAGCACAGCTGTCCTCCAAGCCTCTGTCACAAATCTATTTTAGAGTGTGAGGTTGAACACATTCTGTAGTAGGTCAGTGGGACAGTGTTTCATACTGACAAGGAAACGTCACAGTAAATTGTCAGTCCCCACTGACTTTGCGCTTTTTTTTTTTTTTTTTTTTTTTTTTTACATCTGAAGAGTTCCTTTAAGACTTGTTTAAAGGTGATGTCTGAGGGCGAGTGGTGGAAGGTGACGTGCAGAGGTTTGAACTAAAACTGTCAGCTAATTTATTAGTTATGTCCTCATGGTTTGAGTGGGTTGTATTATTATGAATCAACTTTTTACAATGCTGCTATGACTCCTAACAGCTGAAGAAGAACTTACAGTTGCCTTTGTTAGAGGAGGTGATTTTCACTTCATATTTAGGCTTGGTGGACTCAATTTTTATTTTTAAGTTCACTGTTTAATTTTTTTGTGTTCAGCTTTAGAATATGAGGGTTTTGGTTTGCTCTGTAGGGGAAAGAAGTGGTTTTTTTTTACACCAAAGGGGGTTGTTTCCAAGTTTGCCATTGTGTTTTTGGTGGACCAGAACAAATGTATTGATGCAGGCACTGACACCAGCATCGATGCTCTCTACAAATGCAGGAATGCTGGCCACATGGATATCCAAAGGAGGTGGATGTTTGAATCTCACCAATTCTTCATCTAGTTGCATGACATTTACTTTAACAAAATCGCTAAAGATAGCTGGATTTGTAGTATGTTGGGCTGGGGTCTGACAGTAAAGACTGCCAAATGGAGGCCTGACCTCACTGGTGATGGTGTAACTACAGGCATACAGCACAGTGACAAAATGTTTGTGAACTGCACATTACATGAATTTGCTTCACCTGTTAGGGATAGCACTACCTGGTTAAGCAGGCAGTGATGAAATATAGGAATCACCGTACATATTTATCCGAAGTAGTATACATCTTCCAGTTTAAAGATAGGTAGTTGAAACTGCCAAGAATAATGATCTCTGTACCTATAGTAAGAGACTCAAAGTTGTTTAAGATTTATGGGTAGAGGGTGTCATAGATGGAATTCTGTAATTAGCAGTAAACGGTAGGGAGTCTTGTTAAGAGTTTCTAGATTGTGGAGGAATTCTAGGTTATCTTGCCTTAAAAGTCTATATGTGATAGAGTTGCGGAAGAATACAAACACTCTACCATCTGTGGTGGAGTTATCTCCAGTAGTGAGTCTAAAGCAATCTCAGGCATTGAATCACAGTAGAAACCACGTGTTATCAATGAACCGAAACTATGTTTCACTGATGACAGAGAAGTCAGTGTGTCACTGTTTCCTAAGGACAGAAATGATTACAGAGAAGGGATTTTTTGTTAACGCTTCTGGCATTCAGTAGGTGTCTAGGCAAGGTTTGGATAAGTTAGTAGATGTAGCAGACTGAGATTGTCTAGAAAAGGTACTAAGGAGGTACAGAAAGTTTTTGCCAATATACAAAAGGCCCAAGGAAAGAAGTACAGGCCCAACTCTTGCAAATCAGGACTGTTGATAATCTCCCTTCAGGCAAACACATACTGTACCTCCTTGAAATTACATCAGTAATGCAGCCAATTATTAAAGTCAATAATTTTTTGTCCATATTGTGGAGTCATTCTTGGGGAAGGTAGGATGCTTCTTAAGACTAGATGAATACCACCCTCAGATAAATTCTCAGAGAGCAACACTATGTCTGTCTTCATATAACCCAAGGATATGTGTCTCAAGTCGTTCACACTCACATGTACAACACCCATGTCATATGTGTACCTGAATGAAGGAACATGAGTACCCCTCTGGCACCAGACAGGCAGCTCACTGTCACCCTTTTCTTGTCCAG
The DNA here is from genome assembly GCF_019279795.1 of Protopterus annectens. Taxonomy (NCBI): domain Eukaryota; kingdom Metazoa; phylum Chordata; order Ceratodontiformes; family Protopteridae; genus Protopterus; species Protopterus annectens. The sequence continues at coordinate 490,621,468 of NC_056746.1, read as the reverse complement.
CCTAGTGAGTGGTCAGTCTATGTCTAACTATGGAGTTACCTATGACTAGGATATTTACATGAGCATTAACTGGGAATAGAGGCTTTAAGGTCTCATGACAGCCAGCTTGATGACCCCTAAGGTAGTCTTTGTTATAAATTGCCCTTACACAATCTATTGCCAGCTTATTAGCGGGAGGTGCCGTGAGGCAGTGCTTAAAAAGCCTCATTCTTAATGACAGCCTACCAGGGAATGACAGTGTATGTATATAGTGTATGATGAGAACATCACATTTTGGCATTTATGTTGAACTGCTTAGTATTTTTTAATATACCTCTAATAGCATCCCTAAAATAGGGACAGAGTATTATGATTTAGTCACTGATCATAAACAACTTTGTTGTGCACGGAATGCAATGATTATGCTCCGAATCTGATAAAAAGATAAACTTGTTAAGCACATCCCTTGTATGAGCATGATCCTAACAGCACTTAGGGGTGCTTAACAAAAGATTGTTAAGCACTCCTAAATGATGTTAAGATCAGATCGTGCATTAAGGAATAACATTAGACAATGCCAAACAGCAAAGAACAATGGCAGAAAATAAATCCGCTATAAGAGCTGTTAGAACTTAACTCTACCTCTCTTAGAAACTGTGGCAGAAAAAAGTGCCTAACGGGTTTTAAAACCATTAGTTCTACAGAGGGATACTTGGTTTCTGCAGGCTGAAGCACTAAGAGTTTTATCAATCTTCAAAGGCTCTGAAAGCTGGTAAAACACTTTGTGGTCCCACATTTTCATTCTGTAACTAATACGTGGAGCAGATGAAGCACCACGCATTACAAAAATAGTGACTGGGCCACCTATCACAGCGCTTTATTATGTGTTCTCAACATGGATGTCAAGAATCACCTTTAGAGCTCCACTCTGGAAATGAATTTCTTGGCATCCATGTATTGAACACAAAACAAGCTGATTATGATTGGAGATCTGACCATAATCCTCTGTGTAATGTGTTTGATAAACGGATATCAAGAAATTCACCTTGCGCATGGAACAAATTGAAGCTCGAGAGGTGAATCTTGATGTACAGATGGAGAACACAAAGCTAGTTATGATGGGAGAGACATGATCATAATTTTTTTATAGTACACAGTTGCGTTCCGGCACTATAAAGGCTGCCCCTTCTGTTCCACCTCCTTTTTACTGCACCTCGATACTAAATGCCAGCATGAACCACGACCAGGCGGAAGATATAAAACACTTTAATTCAAAACAACAAAATAGATGTACCAAAAACAGAAACAGAACTTAGATTTAGCGCTTTCATCTCCTAAGCGGAGACTTCATCAGAATCAACTTGTAGTATGTCTCAACAGTCTTTTATACATACATAATTCCCAATAGTAGTTACATTAATTGAATAATTGATTAATACAATGTTAAAATTTAAAAGGGCCATTCATATAGATGTTCATATTATTCCACATTAAATACATATAAAGCTACTCTAAGGTGTATTGTTTCTAAAATAATGAATAGTAAAATTAATAAATAAATAACTGAATATATTAAGCAGATGACTACATACTTGCATACAATAATAAATAAGATATAAATATATATTGAATATATAATTAATAATATAATATAATAATAAATATTGATAATGTACTTAAAAATGTACTTTATAAATGTATATAAATCTTTAAAACCTCTATATGTAAAATGTATATATAAATAAATAAATAAATAAATAAATAGGCTATTAATCAAATAGATGAATTAATAATTGTAAATGTCATAGTATTGAATACTGCATATTAAGTATTGAACATACCATATTTCCCATTACTTGATTTTCATAACCATGTAGTGAACATGTTCCAAACTTGTGATAACCATTATTTTACTTTGGAGCATTTTTAAGAGACATTCTAGAAGACATTCCAAAAAACCTTTTCAGAAACTTTTCTACAAAACGTTGTAAAAAACATTGTAAAAAACATTATAAAAACATTATGAAAATCACTATGAAAAACATTATAGAAACATTATAATACACCCCTCATACTTTTTTCATACTTTTTTCATACTTTTTTCACTTTTGGGTCACTGGCTAAAATTTTTAATGCAGGGGTGATAGATATATGGTCATTCAGACCCCAGTTACCACAGGCATCTAGCCTGAGTTGCCATATCATCTCCCTATATTCGACTTTGGTTTCCCAATCACCCCCTCGTTCCATATGTTCTACCATTTCCAATACCCCAAATTTTTATTGTTATTGTCAAATGTTTATTGAAAGAGGATACCCAAGGGAACTTATAATACCAATAAAACAATATGTAATACAGGAGAGGCAAATTAGATATAAACCGCTGTTACATAAGATGAATAATACTACAGATGATAATGGGTCAAATAATAACAATACTAACATTGATAATAGTAATGTATGTGATGTTATTGATAATAATTTTACACCATATCTCACTATTACCTATTATAAGGATATTGGATGGTTGAAGAAGAGTATCTATGAAGTATGGAACATGTTCAAAAACATGGCAGTTAAAACTGATGTTTTTAAAAGTGAACTTAAACTCAGTTTTAGAAGAAATAAGAACATTAAAAACACTTTGGAGAAAAAGAAAATAGAGAAGGAAGGGCTAGTAAAAAGTATGGGACTTTCAAATGTGGCAGATGTGCCCAATGCCCATATATTGCAGAAACAAAGGAATTAACAATACCTAATTTATCCCTGACTTTAAGGGCAAAGAAATATTGTACGTGTTATTCTAAAGGTGTCATTTATTTAGTCATGTGTAAAGCATGCCAAATATATTATATTGGAAAAACTGAAAGACACCTTAGAAATAGAATATATGAGCACATAAGAGACATAAATAGGCACAATGAGAATAATGCCCTATATCGACATGCAATAGAGTGTAAAAATGCTGATTACAAATTTTGGGTATTGGAAATGGTAGAACATATGGAACGAGGGGGTGATTGGGAAACCAAAGTCGAATATAGGGAGATGATATGGCAACTCAGGCTAGATGCCTGTGGTAACTGGGGTCTGAATAACCATATATCTATCACCCCTGCATTAAAAATTTTAGCCAGTGACCCAAAAGTGAAAAAAGTGAAAAAAGTGTGAAAAAAGTATGAAAAAAGTATGAAAAAAGTATGAGGGGTGTATTATAATGTTTCTATAATGTTTTTCATAGTGATTTTCATAATGTTTTTATAATGTTTTTTACAATGTTTTTTACAACGTTTTGTAGAAAAGTTTCTGAAAAGGTTTTTTGGAATGTCTTCTAGAATGTCTCTTAAAAATGCTCCAAAGTAAAATAATGGTTATCACAAGTTTGGAACATGTTCACTACATGGTTATGAAAATCAAGAAATGGGAAATATGGTATGTTCAATACTTAATATGCAATATTCAATACTATGACATTTACAATTATTAATTCATCTATTTGATTAATAGCCTATTTATTTATTTATTTATTTATATATACATTTTTACATATAGAGGTTTTAAAGATTTATATACATTTATAAAGTACATTTTTAAGTACATTATCAATATTTATTATTATATTATATTATTAATTATATATTCAATATATATTTATATCTTATTTATTATTGTATGCAAGTATGTAGTCATCTGCTTAATATATTCAGTTATTTATTTATTAATTTTACTATTCATTATTTTAGAAACAATACACCTTAGAGTAGCTTTATATGTATTTAATGTGGAATAATATGAACATCTATATGAATGGCCCTTTTAAATTTTAACATTGTATTAATCAATTATTCAATTAATGTAACTACTATTGGGAATTATGTATGTATTAAAGACTGTTGAGACATACTACAAGTTGATTCTGATGAAGTCTCCGCTTAGGAGATGAAAGCGCTAAATCTAAGTTCTGTTTCTGTTTTGGTACATCTATTTTGTTGTTTTGAATTAAAGTGTTTTATATCTTCCGCCTGGTCGTGGTTCATGCTGGCATTTAGTATCGAGGTGCAGTAAAAAGGAAGTGGAACAGAAGGGGCAGCCTTTATAGTGCCGGAACGCAACTGTGTATTCGTGGATTTTTCCTTTTGGTTACTAGTTGATTTTTTTATAGTACATGGAGCTTTCAGTGGCCCTGATATTCTACTAGCCACAGAAAAAAAAAAAAAAGAGAAGGAACACAATATGTTTTATAGGCTTGAAAGTTATATCCATAATAGTATTTAACCTGAATACCACAAAATGTAGAAAATGTTCAGTTATCTTATTCAAATTTTAAAGAAAGTGATGGAAGTAAAGACTTAAGAAATAAGGACATTGAATGCAATTGCCTTGACTGGTTAGAGGTGCTAAGAATTACTATTTACAGTAGTGAGCATAAAAGACAGCTAATATATGTTTTCTTCTTCCTCCTCCTCCAAGAATAGCTTTATGGGAAGTTGCATGCTATTCATTGTACTGTTAGGATCTCATCGGTTTCTCATTTAAATTAAACAACCATTATGCCTTCAACTTTGCTGACAGCAAGTAAGTCTCTCGTACAGCTTTCTTTTAAGCTTTTTAAAAAGCATGAAAAATTGATGACGCACACAGTGAAGCACTGAAACTGACAGGTAAGAGTGCACATTAGTTCTGCAGATGCAGGGGGCTACATGCCAGGTCTGTAGCTTGGGCTGGCATATCTGAAGCTATTCCAAATGATTTTCCCTGTAATGATACAAAAGTATCGTGATGAGGCTGCATACATTAGCCATACAGTGTCAGTTTTCTTTGCAAGTACAGTGAGATCCTTTAATTTTGGTCTAGACATTTGAGGTTACGCAAACATTTCATGAATGTACTATTTTTTTTAATGCATTCGTTAAGATAGCTAATTTGTGTTTTTGCCTCTTACTATGCATGACCCAATACAGTAGCACCAAGAAAGCTGTTTGACAAATCTTTTTCTGCTGTAACTTTGCACACAGCTCACAATAATCCTGGCATTAGATGATAGTTGTGTTGCTTAAGCTTTGAAGAGTTTATTGTCATTTTTGTGTAGAATTAGTAAACTTGGGGGATGAAAAAATGAAGTAAATATATATTTGTATTGACAGTAACAGCTCATGTGAGAAACTTCTTTTAATGCTTTTAGTTTTTGGAGCTTTACTGGTTGGGTAGCATCCTCTTTTTTACAAGAACTTCTGTAGTTCATCTTAAACCTTTGCGATATTTGCAGTGTTGCTGCTGTTTTACTTCCAGTTACACTGCATTATCTGAGTATTAAATGACCCACTGATTTTATTTTGCAGTACCTCTTCTAGTCATCGCCTTGTATACAGTAAAGGTAAATGATTAAGTATCACATGTACTGCCATCTTGTACGATCCTGCTGTCTGAACTATAGCTAGATGCAGATGTAGCTGGATATGTTAAAATGTCATTGCCTCTGTACCAATCATTTATTTAACCAGTCTTAGTAGTTTCAAAGTTACATGATATTTGTCCAGAAAAGGTAAAGTATATCAATAGAACTGGAAGAAAGACATGACTGGCATAATATCAACCTATCACAAAACATGCAATATGAGACTTATAATTTCAGGGCATCCTGATAGAGCAGTGGGGCATTCCCATCCCATCCCATCTGTGATGTTGTTGACTTAGGATGGAGTAACATTATGGACACTATGAAGCCAGGTGTGTACAGGAGGCAATCATTGGATGATTGCTGAGTGGCCTTTCCTGGGGAGAGGGTATCTGATAGTTCTCTAGAGATTTGCCAATGGCAGTGTTTGCCACATATATTCTAGACAAAATGGTGGCATTAGAATGGTATGAGCTTGGAACCACACTGGTGTCAAAAGAGGTCACAAAGTACCCCAGTAGCAGTTGGAGTCAAGCAACAGGGAAGTGGCATGACATAACTAGCCCTCCCTCTACAGTGTGACAGAATGAGAGCTATCAATCAATCCTGATCCCACTGAAGGAATGATTGACTAACATGGGTACTTAGTGGACCCCAGAATGACTACAGTGAATGGGATGAAAATATTTAAAAATAAGTTTACTTCAAATTCTTTTATGATACAGGCAAAATGATTATTATTTTGTATTGTTTTCTAATGATCCACCCATCCCTTCATCCATTTATCTAGTCATTATTTTCTGATAGCCTTCATTATTCTATACAGGAAAATATGGATGTTAAGGCCTATCTACTGAATTTGTGCAAGGAGAAAGAAGAGGCATTTCCTTCCTGAATGTTTACCGGTGTTAAAGGGCCAGATGTATAAGTAGAATGTGATCTATAATGAACTGCAGTGTCAACTGAATGAACTGATTCCTTTTTAAAGGAACACCTTTACATATGTTATTTTTGTCCCTTCACCAAAAGTAAATGCAATGCCATTCTCATAGGCTGCAAAATCCTGAACCTTTTTAAATTTACGTTAAACCAAAATTCTCTCATGTCTATCAGTGGACACAAGAACATTAAAAGAATAGTCAGTCCAGGCATCACATATGACTATTTGGAATATTGATTTTGAAGTTGAGATTGGTTTTATTACAAAATTATTTTTGGATAAAGATTACTCGTTGGATTTTTTAAACCAGGTAGCTACTGAAATTCATAATAAAAGGGCAGCGGAGTTTCCACCTATTCTTGGGAATAACAAGCCTAGATTTTTTTTTAGAAATGATGGTTGACAGTCTTATGGTTAAAAACATCATAAAAGATAAATGGAAGGTAATTATGGGTAATAATGATCTAGTTCAGGTGCTAGGTGATGCACCACAATTTATATATAAAACATTTGGTAATATCAAACAATTATTGGAAAACAATGGTACTAAAGTTTCTTCAACCAGTATTATAAGAAATTTAGGTACATATAAATGTAACAGTCATACTAGTTTGTAGGTTCATTTATGAAGGACCATACATCACAACTGAACATGTCGATTATAGCATCAAAGTCTGGGTAAATTTCATTGCAACTCTGTGGGCGTTGTGTATATCACTTTCTGTTCTGGGTACCAGCATTCTACACTGGAATGAGTACAAGGTCTCTGGGCAAGAGTACAAAATTCAAAACCAGGAACCAAGAAAGGCAAAGCACAGTATAGCGATCAAGGAACTCTTTATTCAAACCCAACAGTTTAGAGCTTTCGTCTTTGTCTAAGACTTCATCAGAACTCTGCTGATGAAGTCTTAGACAAAGACGAAAGTGCTAAACTGTTGGGTTTGAATAAAGAATTCCTTGGTCACTATACTGTGCCTTGCCTTTCTTGGTCTCTGGGCAAGAGTATCAAAGAACACATTTATGCAATTTAGGTCAGAAATACCAATAATGCTTTATTAACATATACTGCCACTTGTAAAAAATATAAAAAGTTTACGTTTGGTGCTTTTAGAGCATGTGCAAAAAGCTATGAGTGGTGGCAACTTTAAAAATCAAGTTGCTGAAATGAAACTAAGTGACCTTTTCTATCAAGATGGGTCAGAAGGGATCAGGTACTTCTTCTCAGTTCACTCAGCAGCTTCTACAAACAATACTCAAACTGAAGTCTCCTGTGTTGCAGCGCTAGCCTTTGGCACCATAGAGCCACACTTACATTTTTTAAACGGTGTAAGGCCAGTTTAATCTGACCACATGAGAAATTAGAGGGTGAGCTATGCCATAAATACAGCATGATGATTCAAGCAGATGGGCTGTATGGAAGAACTGTCTGTTCTGAACTTGTGGACTCGCATTACCATCATGTAAGTATCGTTACTCTATGCTAATGTGCAGTGCTCTTTTACTTGAGCTTCAAAATAATACAGAAGAATCAGATATACCAAAGCAGAGAATAAGAGAGGCAAAACAAAAAAGGCACTTTGTTAGAGATTCTAAATTAGACAAAAGCAACTGAAGTATGAATTACGTGACAAGACAAAAACTTCTAGAAATAATGAAAGAAGGAGAAATAACAGATGTTGTAGATGTGGAACATAAAGAGGAGACAGGCAGCAAAATACCATTACAAAATGGGAGAACTGTGAAATTAAGTAAGAAGTAAAGGAGGAGCTGACGATGGCAAAGTGATTCATAAGATCATGGAGGAAGATGTGACTTACCATGGGGTAAAACAAGTTAAATGAGGATAAAAGATTTAACAAATAAATGGAGTAACTTTTTACACATGGAAAGAAGTGTAAGCAAAGGAATTAATGAATAAGGCAGCAAACAGAAGGGAAATGAATAAAAGTGTTGGTAACTAGGGACTTGATCACTAAGAAAATATGATGGACAGCAACAACATAACTGTTAGGTCACATGAAGGTGAATATTATACCCAGCATGAAACTTAAAGAATATCTCATAAAGAAAGACAAAATTTAATTGCAAAATGTGGATAATGCAATACCTGTGTAATGATTTGTGCGATACTAAAGATTTTGCACAAGGAACAATGTTCTAACTACATGAAAATGTCTCTAAGATACAGCTATGACTTGCAAGGAATATGGGTATAAGGCACCATGCTCTAAAGTGTTAATGGTACCTATTCCAGACATGCTCAAAATGCATAAAGTTAAGAAATTATAATTAATGATTCAGGTCTGGGGAAGAAGGATTTTATTTAACAGAGAAAAAGAGGAATTTACTGCATTGATACACTCTGTGGCATTGATGGACTTTACCTTAGTCCAACTGGCACATCTCTGTTGGAATCCAAATTATAAAATTATACCAAATCAATAATTCTTTTAAACAGTCGTGGAAGGAAGGAAAGAAATTGGTATACAGAGTGTGAAAAAAGGACAGGAAATCAAACTGGTGAGGTAAAGGAATAAATTAAAACAAAAACATAAAATACTATGCTTAAGTAAGTCCAAACACTTAGATAAAGTACAAAAATGATTAAGCACTTTCAAACTTAAAGCAGTCAGGACTTTTATTGTAACAGAGAACAAACTTGTAATCCACCATTAAATAACACTCAAAAATCTTGTGGTCAAAAAGTCATGTGACATCACACACACATATATAAAAAATAATTAGAAAACTAAAGAGATGTAAAAAGTATTTTGAGGTTTTGTATTTTATCTTAAACAAAATTAACTCACTCAAGCATATAACTCCTTTTTATATACTTCCATTTGACACCTATACCTCCTTATGGCATCCAGACCTTTTCTGGGTCTGGCTAATTTAACTAAGTGACTTATATAATATGCAGTATTAGGAAGGGCAAGGAGCTGTTAACAAAATCACACCAAAACAGTTTGTCTAGGATGTTGTGCAATGGAGAAATTGATCTTTGTTCGTCACTTATTATTCATATTTTCATAACTGAGACCTACATTTTATTGAGGTATATGGCAAAAAACACTGATGTGGAAGACAGGCCAATTGACTGAAAATGCTATATCACACTATACCAGAAATATTACTATTTATTTGTTAGTAATTATGAAAATAAGCAATAGTCCCATATGTACCTAATATTTCAAAAAACATTTGACTTACAAACTGTTGCATATCACTAGATAATACCTTAGATGGTGTTGAAGAAAAAGCACAGTTTTGTACCTACCATAAATGTAGATGTCCGATAGGTATGCATCTGCAGTCCTAACATATGGGTTGTTCTGCCTCAGGCAGCCCTTCGGTCGGCCGGATTCCAAAGTCTGGGTCTGGCCTCGGCTGATGTCGCACTTCACCCGACGTCATAGCTGCTGGGGTATAAAGGCATCAGCCGACGCCATTTTCCTCAGTGTTTCTTGCCCCAGATGCCAGGTGCCCTCTAGGAAGGCTAAATTTGGATAAATGCAAATAATTCCAAACAGTAGAGAGCAAAAATTATATATATATATATATATATATATATATATACAAAACAAATACACCATAATAATTTCCCCCAGCTAGCTAAAAGAGGGATAGATACCCTAGGAATACCACAGAGGGGAAGGAGGGTGGGTAATCCTGACTGCAGATGCATACCTATCGGACATCTACATTTATGGTAGGTACAAAACTGTACTATGTCCTTCAAGGATGCATCTGCAGTCCTAACATATGGGTAGAATACCATAGCCAAACTGGGGGAGGAGGCACTAAGATAAAGATGGTGTAGTCAAGATCCCTTGCAACACAGCAGTTGCAAAACCTGCTCGGGATCTGGAGTATAAAGGAAGGTTATAATGCTTGGCAAATGTATGCACGGAGCTCCAAGTAGCAGCTTCTAAAATGTCTTTGGTAGCCACTCCTTGTAGGAAAGCTGTAGTGGTGGCTGTAGCTCTTGTGGAATGAGGTCTGATATTTTCAGGAGTTGTCTTTCCATGAAAAGAGTAGCAAAATCGGATGCAATTTCCTATCCATTTTGAGATTGTCTGTTTTGAAATTGCTTTTCCTTGCATTCCTGTTGCATATGCTACCAGAAGTTGGTCAGTTTGTCTGTTGGTCTTAGTTCTGTCCAGATAGTAGCGTAATTGTCTGTGCACATCCAAGGTATGTAGCAGTCTTTCCCCCCTGTTCTGTGGGTTGGGGAAGAATGTAGGTAAATGAATCTCTTGGTTCAATGATACTCTGGAGACCACTTTTGGCATAAAGGTAGGGTTGGTTCTCAGAGATACTCTATCCTGATGGAAGATAAGGAAGGGCTGTACTGCCATTAATGCCTGTAATTCAGATACCCTTCTTGCTGAAGTGATTGCTAGCAGGAAAGCAGTTTTCCAAGACAAAAACTGTAAATCTGCTGTTTCTGCTGGTTCAAAAGGGGGAAGTGTTAACTTTTCCAGCACAAAGTTGAGATCCCATGTAGGTAAAGGTGGTTTCCTTGGAGGCTTTACTTTTTTGATTCCTCTCAAGAACTGTCTGAGTAGAGGATGAGAGAATACAGGAGGATCCATGTTGTATTCTGCTGAGATTGCTGATGCATGAATCTTAATGGAGGAGTATGACAGGCCATTGTGCAACAGTTCTGCTAAGTATTCCAGGATGTGTGCTATGTTTGCCAATGAGACATTTTCTCCCTTCGCTGCACTCCAAATGAGGTATCTTTTCCATTTGGCTGAATAAGTTTTCCTTGTGGAGGGTCTGCGAGCCTCCAGGATAATGTCCTTAACCCTCTGAGATAAATCTGGGTTATTTTGTTTTATGCAATATTCCAAGCAGCTAGCTGCAGTGTTTTCAAGTTTGGATGTAGGATCTTGTAGTTGTTCTGTGTTAGAAGTAAGGGACATAGAGGTAGAGGCCATGCGTGTGTCCGAGACATGCTTCTCAGTAGCGGTACCAATGTTGCCTCGGCCAGTCTGGAGCTATCAGGATTACCCTTGGCTGATCCTCTTTGATCTTCAGTAGGACTTTGTACATCAAGGGAAGAGGTGGGAATGCATATGCTGTCATGTTTTTCCAGCTGAAGGAAAGGGAGTCCACCCTCCAAGCAAGTGGGTGGTATGCCCTTGTGCAGAATTTCTTCAATTGGTGGTTGTGTGGGGAGGCGAACAGGTCTATCTCTGGTAGTCCCCATTTCTTTGTTATGGTTTTGAAGATATCTGGATGCAGCATCCATTCGTGAGCATCCGTGGTAATTCTGCTTAAGGTGTCTGCTAGTGAATTTTCTTTTCCTGGTACAAATCTGGCCTGAAGTTGAATGTTGAGATTCAGGACCACATTCCACAGGTCCATTGCCATCCGGCATAGAGGATATGAGTGTGTACCTCCATGTTTGTTGATGTACCACATGACTGTGGTATTGTCCGTCCTTATCAGCAGGTGACCTTGTTGAAGGAATGGTCGGAATGCCTGGATTGCAAGTTTCACTGCCAGCATCTCCTTTAGATTTATTTGTAGATTCAGCTGGTCTTGGGTCCATAGGCCTTGTATGCACTTGTCCACCATGTGAGCCCCCCAGCCTAGGTCTGAGGCGTCCGTGGTGATGGTCTGGATTGGATGAGGTTTGTGGAAAGGGCAGTCCTCTGTTCAACTGACAGGCCTGAGCCCACCACTGGAATTCTTGCTTCAGGCATGGAATTATTGGAATCTGGGGCTTCTAGACTGTGCTTGTGTTGAGACCATACATTCCTTAGGTACCATTGCAACTTTCTCATATGCAGCCTGGCATGCGGAATCAATATTATGCAGGATGCCATGTAACCCAGGGCTTGCAGGACTTTCCTTGCAGTAAGCGGAGTTTGTGTTGTTAATGTCATGAAATATATTGGTAGTTGCTTTTGTTTTTCTTCTGTGAGAAAAGCCATCTGAGTCGATGTATCCAGTTCTGCCCCCAAGAAAGTTATCCTTTGGGATGGTACTAGTCTTGATTTTTGCATATTGACTGTGTATCCCAAGGCTTGTAACAGTTGTATGACCTTTTCCAAATCTTTTGTTAATTTTGCCTTGCTGTCCACTTGTATTAGGCAGTCGTCCAGGTATGGGTAGATTTGAATTCCCTGAAGCCTGCAATGAGCAATTACTGATGCCAGGCATTTCGTGAATACTCTGGGTGCAGTAGATAAGCCAAAGGGCAATGCTGAGAATTGATAATGCTCTGATCCTGCAAGAAATCTGAGGTGTCTTCTGCAATCTGGTCGTATAGGGACGTGCAGGTATGCCTCCTTGAGATCTAGAGTCACCAGCCAAGACTCCTTGCCCAGCATAGGAAGAAGTTGCTGGAGGGTCAGCATTTTGAATTTTGGAACAATGAGGTATGTGTTCAGAGCGGACAAGTCGAGAATAGGTCTCCATTGATTTTCTTTTCTTGGTACAAGGAAAAGCCTGGAGTAAAATCCTTGGCCTTGTTCCATAGGCGGTACCTTTTCTATAGCTCTCATCCTTAGTAAGTTGTTGATTTGTCTTAGAGCGTCTGTTTTTTGGCTTGGTGGTAGGTTTGGCATTCCTCTCTTTTTTGGTAGAGTGTGGAAGTGAAACCTGTAGCCTTTGTCTATTGTTTGTAAAGTCCATTTGTCTCCTGTAATGTAATGCCAGTTGTGGGAAAATAAAGCTAGTTTTCCGCCCAAAGGTGCTTCCAGTTGTTCCTTGGTAGGCGGAATCAGAGCCAAGTCATTGTGTCTGCCCTGTGGAAGTAGTTGTAGTTGAATCTGTGGCAGTACTTCTCTGGTTGGTGGGTTGCCACTGACGTCCCCTGTAGGCCCCCCTGGATTGATCTCTGCCTCTTGGGCGTCTATTTCTGCCTCTCTGTGCTCTGGAGGTGTCTGGAAAGGACCAATTCTTCGAAGGCCAATTTCTGCTAAACCTCGGAGGTTGGACCTGTAAGAAATCCTTGACTGTTTGGACAGATTTTGCTTTTTCCTCCACCTTCTTTAGAACCTCCTGTGCAGGGGAGCCAAACAAACTTTGTTTCTCCATAAGAGCATCTAGGAGTTTTGACTTAACATGGTCTGGTAAGGATTGTTCTTTTAACCAGGCATGCCTTCGAATCACTGTTCCAGTCATAGCTGATCTAAAGGAAGCCTCCAGTGCATCATAGCCACATTTTAAGAAATGGTTACTAACCTGCTGAGAGTTATGTACCAAATCCTGAAGGGACTTGCGGTCTATAGGTTCAGGAGAGGACAGTTTTTTATTTAGCTGGTCTAACAAAAATTCCTGGTACTGAATCATGTGAAATTGACAGTTTAAGGCCCTGGACGAAAGAGTAGCAGATGTATAAACCTTTTTACCCCATCTCTCTAATGCTCTAGATTCCCTTTCAGAGGGGAGAGGATTTTTGGCAGAAGCAGCTGCCACAGCTTTAGGGCCCTGTGAAATGGTTTCAGGATCTGCAACAGGAGCCTTATACAAATGGTAGTGTGTGTCCGGGACCCTGTAATATCTGTCAGGCTTGGCAGGGGCCGGAGGAAGAGAATCAGGGGCAGTACAGGCATCATTATATGCATCATCAACAACTGTTAGTACTGGAGGAATGGCTAAAGGCCTATGCTGTGGCAAGTGTAAGGAGGTCCTTAGCCTTTTCCTTGAATCTGAAAAATCTTGGCCCTGCCATTGAAAGTGCTCCCTCATAGCATGTAAGGTTTCCCGAAAAGAAAATTCTTCAGGAGGAGAGGCAGAAGGAATGGAGTCTTCTGCATCGGAATCCTCATAAGGAGAGTATGGGCCTTCCTGAGGGTCTGAGATATCTCAGTCATCCAAAGAATAGTCTGTAGAAACAGGCTCCGGGGGTTCAGTCCTAGGCCTCTTATCTGGAGGGGGATGAGAGGCCCTATCTGGGTGAGGTTGGGATCCCCTGATCAAAGAAATGAGATCCTCAGCCAAGCTGAGCATTTGAGAACTAGAGGTAGGTTTGTGTGAGGGAGTTTTAGCAGGTAAGGCCTTAGAAGATTTAGCTGCTTTAGCCCTGGAAAAAGCCTTGATAGACATAGATGCAGGGGTCTAGCAGCCCCACGTGCAGGGGTAGATATGTCTAAAGGGATAGTATCTGACAAATCCTGGGTGCTAGCTTCTGTGGGGGCAATTTCAGTAGCCGATTCAACTAAGCTCTGTGAAGCCTCGGCTATCGGAGGCCTGCTTTCGGCCGAAGGCAGAACCGAGGACTCTGTTTCGGACGAAACCGAGACACTCGCGGTTGGCCTAACCGTGGTTTCAGCCGAAACCGCGGACTGCGAGTGTCGGTCCTTTTCCTTGCGCTTTTTAGCTAATTGTGTAGTCGGAGTCTCCGACGGCATTTTGTATGCAAAAGCGGGACCAAAAAACTCCTCTGCAAACTCCGTCGGTTGAAGGAAGCACAGGCTACACAAGCTGATACGTCGTGGTCCGGGCCTAAACAAGGAAGGCAGTAAGAGTGGAAATCCTTATGAGGTATTTGTTTCCCACAAGTTAAACAATTATTTACTTTGTCTGACATCGGCTGAGGCAAGAAAGAGTCCCCAATGGGGTACTTAGCTTTAGAAGTCTTCGGTAGTAGAAATCTCTGGATCTGACCGACTGGCACTTGCGAACAGCTTCTGCTTCGGGCACCGCGTGGCAAGAAAGACTGAGGAAAATGGCGTCGGCTGATGCCTTTATACCCCAGCAGCTATGACGTCGGGTGAAGTGCGACATCAGCCGAGGCCAGACCCAGACTTTGGAATCCGGCCGACCGAAGGGCTGCCTGAGGCAGGACAACCCATATGTTAGGACTGCAGATGCATCCTTGAAGGACATCTGTTTTTCAGATTTGCACTGTAAGTTGCACATCTTTAGAAATATCCAGTATCGTTTGTCTTGCTAATTAGACAATTAAACATAAGTTTTCATACTTCTGTAAAATTTTCAATAAACATGCACTTACAGGGGAACTTCTTGTCATCATGTGAAAGCTTATGTCTGCTTATCAAAAATGTTCTAACAAGCTTGTATAGTTTTTCAAGATATGAAAACTTGTTTATGAAAATTTAGAAAAATATAATTTGGGGTTTGTGTATATTATAATATACTACAATATTTATGGAAAATACTTTGAATGCACTATCACGCTAAAGAATGTTTTACTGATAACATTGCTATCGGTATAATTTTACTAGCTTTTATTGTTCACAAAATATTTACATTTGTTAATCTCTTGCTTTTTAAGTTTATTTTTCAGAAAAATGCTCTGGAATGCAAGATGTGTGTAAGCTGCTAGAGGTGTAAAATTCAACACCACATACAACTGATATCTAGTACACTGAAGATAACACAACTGATATCTAGTACACTGAAGATAACAGCTATGAAATCAAAGCTCTCAACTTCAGTAGGCTAGATAAGACCCCCCAGACTTAATGACAACATACTGATATCCAGCTTTATGGAAAACTGTTGGCATATATACATATATATATATATATATATATATATATATATATATATATATATATATACCTAAGGTGGTTAAATCCTTGCCTGCCAATGAGCTACTTGATTCTGAGCATAATTGAAGGATTTATGTATGTCAATCAGTACTCAGAAATCATTACAGAATCTTACATTGCTAGCTAGCTTAGAGACCAAACAATCAGACTGTTCCATTCACTTTGTGATTCCTCAACAGTTACTAGTTTAAGCATTTTACTTCATTGATTTTCTTTGAGAATCTGGTATTTCCTACAGCTTTATGCTTATGGTTTTGCCTATCACAATGTCAGTATGGTGCTGTACTAAATGTTTCCTACCACGTAGCTCAAATAACATTTTACCCTTTGCTTCTGGATCTTAATCAAAATGCCATCTATTTGGAGTAACAGAATTTCCTAATACCCTGCTGTTGGCTTCTATGTCAGACTAACTACAGAATGTTCAAGTTCTTTCCATGGTTTACCAAGTTTTTTAAACTCATTTATGTGATATATCTGCTCTGTTTTTTTTTTGTTTGTTTCCATTTGCTATACTTTGTTACTCACTTGATGTAGTTTCTCTTGCATGTCAGAAGGTCCTTGTTATCCTTCTAGGAATTTGTTTTCAACAGAGGGAAATGATACTTAGTTCTCCTATTTCAAACTCCAAAGTTCTGCCATTTTGTTATATACTCTCTGTGGCATTTCTTGTACTCTTTGCATATACTCCTTAACAATTGGCACATTTTGTAACCTACCTTGCAAGTTTGTACAGTGAGTTATCACACATTTAACCTGAGCTTTTTCTTTTTGCCAAGTGTTCAGCAAGTCTTGGGAGTGTTACCATGTAGCAACTAAAATGGGGCAGATCCTGTTGAAGCTTGGGGTATCTCTCTGATAGCAAAAAAGAGGCAGGGAAGCAAATGATCCCAGGTCTTACCATATTTTTCTATGGTCTTCTTTAGCAGAGTGTTCAGAATTGTATTAAAGTGTTCCACTAAGACACCTGCTTAAGGGTAGTACACTGAGGTTCTTAAGTTCTTTACTTTAAAACATTTGCAAAGTTGTTGACTTTTCTGGACACAATAAATGGGGTTTTCTGGTCCATATGTATTTATGGGGATCCCCTGCCTTGGAGTAAATAGCAATAATTCTTTGACTATTGACTTAGAATTGGCTTTTTAGAGGGGTGCTACTTCAGTAAACTTAGCAACATTGTCAAAAGTTAGAATGTATTAGTAGCCATTATCAGACTTCACTAATGGACCTACAAGATGCATGGCTCTTTGCTTGAATGGGATCACAGGAACTGATTTAACTTTTAGTGGACTTCTGAACCCAGGATGTACTGCCATCTTTTAATATCCTTGTTAAGCTTCAAACTTTTCATCGTTTTATTCTTGTATTATGGATTTCTCTGGCCCTGCTTATGGTACTGTCTTCGTTCTGTGCTTTAACGTTTCATAGGTTTATAGGTATATACTAGGTTAAAGACCACTTATAAGCCTAGCCATGCAACCCAAATGTGTCCCATAAATTATATGTCTTAGATCAATCAGTGATGATGAGCCTTTTGGACTTGGCGTATCAAAATTCTGGAAAATGCATATCTTGAGTCTACTGGCATGTCACCCCCCCCAACCCAAACAAAAGAGAAACAAAAAAATACAGTCCAGTCATGTGCTGTTATGTATTATAAAAGTAAAAGAAAAATCAGTGACTTAAAATAGAAAAAACGATATGCGCACTGATAACTGGGCTTAAAATAGTGCACCAAAAAATTAACCTACTTTTAATAGTAATTTTGAATTGAACTGAAACAAAAAATATGGAACACAATGCATTTGATTTGATCAACATCAATTAATGACATTTTTGTTGCGGAGTTTTAATAAGTGCAGGGTCACATATTTCTTGTATTGTGGTTCATTCAGTTTCTTTGGTAACTTGAGTGTTGGTGAACGCTAGTGTGTGTCACCTTTGACATGCGTGTCATAGGTTCACTATCACTGTTTTCGATGTTTATATAGAAGTGACATGATTTACTGATTGTCTCTGTCCATCAGAGATGAGAGCATCAGACCAGGATTGAATTTTCAGGTTCCCATCCAATGGTCCAAGTTGCACTTAAATAGGGTTAGAGAGGGACATTGCTTCACATGGATAGGAAGCCCTTCCAGAGAAAGGGAATTCTTTTTGATACATATCCGACTCTCCTGTCCTATTTATGTTGCAAGGGAAATTTAGGTCTTTACATCTAGTAGTTCTGATGCTGTTTCTTTTGCAGATGCCCAAAGGTTTATTAGAAACGGGTCCAGGGATGCTTTGTATGCCAGGTATAGATCATCTCTCAGTTGTCTATAGGAGAACAAATATAGAGATATGGCTTTGAGGTGATCCACATAGGACATAGTGTTTATGCCCTGTATTCTTTTGTAAGGAAGGTTTAATTTATCCAAACGCTTAGGTTGTTTACATACCTTAATAGGAATGAACATCATTGCTAAGTCAGAGCATAATTAATGTTCATGAAATCAGTACTTCTTCAATCTTTGATGTTAGCTAAGAGAGCTCTTATCAGCACATGCCCATAATTGCCTCTTTCTGCAATTTTTATGGGGTTGCATGTTCTGGTATCATATTTAAGCACAGTTGTAAATTCTTTTTATTAGTCCTGTCATTCCTACTACTACTGGAACTGTCTAGGTATCTTTCTTCCAGATTGCTCTCATTTCTGCTTGCAAATCCTGGTATTTCAAGATTGTGCATCTCAAATTACACAAGGCACTAAAATCACTGAGTGCAGCCAGTTCAATGATCAATGCTGCTTTTGTCTTTTTTTGTTGGGCTATATATTTGGTTTTCTTGCACCTATGTTTTGAACAGTTGGTAACGAGTGATCCATGTGATATAAATGTCATCACTGTTGATAATGCTTTGTGGCTTCTGTCTCCAGTGCTTCTCAGCTACTTCAATATTGTACTGTTTGCACACTCCACAAAGCAAAGGTCTTGACAGATTATTGTGCTTTTCAATATACAGACTTTTAGCTTTGAGTATATCAAACCCAGCAATGAGATGTATATCTGATTCCAATTCCGTTTTATAGAACCTGCATTTGTCTGTTTCCCCCACTTTTTCAATGGACTTTGTAAACCAAAGTGTAAGCAGCCCACTATTTTGGGCCTGCCATTATTAGACTTAAGTTAGAAGAGGGAAGAGCAAATTGATTTATAACTTGGAATTTACTTCTAGACGTCAAGACAGTTTTCAACAGTAGCTTTAGTTTAGCTTTCTGAATTACTCCTTACTGAGCTTTATCCTCATCTATTCATGTTTTATTGTTGACCCTTCACCTGTTCCCAAATATTTATAAATTCCCTCTTACTCCAAGTTCCTATATATCACATTCTTGACCCAGGCTGACATTTTCTTAGTGCTGCAGCTTTCCTTTTTTTAATATTGTGCATTTGTGTCTATTCATTCAGAAAGATTACACAAAATGTACACAAAGTCTGTACCATCTGGTAAAATTTATTTGCATATTTATCAAGACGGGGAGGGGGGAAATTCACACATGGTACAGACTTTGTATACATTTTGTGTAACCTTTCTGTATGAATAGACACAAATGCACTGCGGTAGGGCTGTTAATGAATTCAGAAAAGGTACACCTTGTATTAACCTTTATAAATCATGTCTAAAATGTAATTCATACGTCATCTGAGAAAGTTTTAACCACTTGAAGTTGTGTTTTCTGACGAACACAGTTTTTAAATCATCCACAAAAAAGTAGATTAGATGTCTTTAAAAATGGTTAGTTGCTGGGAATTAAACTGTTTCCATAGATTAATCTGTTAAGTTCATAGGTTCATAGGTTCTTACTAGGCTATCTGCCTTAGGGCATTTATAAGCCTGGCCAGAGTGTTCATAGGTTCATAGGTTCATACCAGGCTATCTGCCCAAGGGCATTTATAAGCCTAGCCCATAGTTATGTGGCTTTCGCCACCCCTTTAGTTTGAATAAAAACTATGCCTATCATTTTGCTGTGCCTCTGTCAAGCAGTGACACTGAAGTAATCCCTGGGGTATATCTGCAATCTCCCATCCATTGGTCAAGATTCCTCTTGAACAAGGCCAGAGAGGTGCTCTGCCTCACATGTACCGGGATTTTGTTCCACAGCATAGGGAGTCTCTGGGTGATGAATCTGTCCCTCCAGCACGTTCTATTTATAACCGTGTCAAGGTTTAAGTCTCCTGCCCTTGTGGTTCTGAGGGATCTAGATTTTTTGAGGTGAAGCATATTCATCAAATCTGGGTTTGACATGGCCTTATATGTCAAGCACAGGTCACCTCTGAGCAAGCGGTATGAGACAGAATAGAGCTGGAGTTCTTTCAGTCGGGCAGCATAAGACATATTTTTGAGACTCTTTATCCTTTTGGTGAGGAACTTTTGGGGCCTTTCAAGCTGCAGCAGGTGTCTGGTCAGATACATTACGAATGGGGCATTGTACTCAATCATAGGTCTAATGAGTGATGAGTACAGGGGACGATGACCTCCCTTGATCTAGATGTGAATCCCTTCATGATCAGGTGGGCGATATAGAAGGTTGTCCTAACTACTTTAGCAACATGAGTGTCAAGCGAAGGCTACTGTCAACCTGGGTTCTCAGATCCCTGATGACTTTTGTGCTCACTGGATTGCCATCTATATGGTAGCTAGGGGTAACCTTGTTTTTCCCGAAGGGTATGACTATGCATTTTTTGGTGTTTAACTTCAGGCCATGGCTCTGGCACCAGTTATCCGTTTCTGTGAGGCCCTTCTGGAGGATATCTGTGTCAGATGTGTTTTCGACTATGGCGCCCAGTTTGCAGTCATCTGCAAACTTTGTCAGCCATAACCCTCCTGTGTTTGCTTGAACTTCAGAAAAGTAGATGCCGAACAAGAGTGGACCCAGGACTGAGCCCTGTGGGACACCACTTGTGACAGGCTTTGAGTCTGACATGGCTCCAGCAACTCTGACCCTGTGGGTTCTGTCACTTAGCCAGTTTGCAACCCATCTTGTGATGTATGGGTTTACATTCAAGCTGATGAGTTTTTCGATGATACCTGAGTGGGGTACTGTGTCGAAGGCCTTTGCCAGGTCGAGGTAGGCTGTATGGACTGCCTTTCCTCATCAATGGCCTTGGTGACAGTCTCGAAAAAGTCAACCAAGTTTAAGAGGCAGGATCTGCCTTTGACAAAGCCAAACTGGGTTGGATCCAAAGTCTGCAAGTTCCCTATGTCTTTATTTATGAGTTCCATTATGATCCTCTCCATGGCTTTGCAGATAAGGCTTGTCAAGCTAATGGGGCGGTAATTTCCAGGGTCTGTGGAGGCACCGCCCTTATGAAGTGGGACCACAGTCGCCGTCGCCACTCCTTGGGTACGTATCCTGAGGTGAGGCTAAGATTAAACAGCTGTCCTAACTGTGGGTTTAATTCCTCATTGAGTTCGTGAAGCCCACAGCCGGGGACACCATCCGGTCCCATGGATGCTGTGTTTTTGCCTTAGTGAGGGCAGTTCTCACCTGGGCGTTGGAGATGTTTGGGGGCTACAATCCTCTGGAATAGATATCTCTCCTTTTGGGAGAAGTTTGCACTGAACCTGTCAGCCAGTATGTTGGCAATGTGTGTAGGTTCAGTAATTTTCACATCATTTTGAACTAATTCTGAGCATATCTGGGAGTTTCCTCCTAGGTTTCTAACATAGCTAAAGAAGGCCTTATGATTCTCTTTAGAGTCCTTGGCGATTTTTCTCTCAAAATTTGCCTTGGATGATTTTATGAGAGCTCTTAGTTTTTTACTTATAATGATCAAAGGTGTCTTACCTTTCAAGGATTTTGCTCTATCTTGTAGTAGCTTCCTCCTTTTGTTGTAGAGCTTGTTTATGGCTGGGGTCCACCAGACTGGATGCTTGCCTTTGGTACAGAGAGTCTTAGTTTTGTTTGGGATTGCCTGCTCCATGCAGTCCTGTAGGTGCTGGTAGAAGGCATTTGTAAGTGATTCAGCGGTTTGAGTAATGTTTACCACTGGCTCAGGGGCCTTAAAGGAGACCACACTAGTTTTTAGAAGTGTGAAATCGGCTTTTGAGAAGTTTTTCACTGTGGTCTTTTTTGTTTCAGGTGGGGGCGGGATGAGGACCTCCAGCGAGATTAGTTTATGATCTGATCTCACTAGTGAGGGGTATACTTCCGGTGTTGAACATTTTGATCCCATGTTCGTGATGATGAGATCAAGTATGTTTTCTCCTCTTGTGGGGATGGTGACTAGTTGTTCCATGGCATTTGAGTTTATGAACTCCAAGAATCTTTGGGTTAGACTGTTCGGGCTTGAGTAGTGATCCCAGTCTATATTAGGGTATTTGAAGTCACCTAGTATGATGGTGTTTGGAGATACATTTATCCCCTCCAATGTTTTCAGGAAGGCCATGTGAGGTTCCTGAGTTTGAGAGGGTGGCCTGTAACATGCTACAAATTGCAGAGCAGTCTTGCCTATGGTTAATTGCACCTGGATGGTCTCCGATGCATCGTGCGTTGCCACCAACCTTGAGGTGTGGGTGTCCTTTATGAGCTTTCGCCACCCATTTTAAATTAATTTTGCTATGCCCTTTTTCAAGGTTAGTTTACTGTGCCTCTGTCTAACAGTGACACAGAAGTGATACCCGGGGTAAACCTATGATCTCCCATCCACTCATCAAGATTCCTCTTGAAGAGAGTCAATGAGGGACTCTGCCTAACCTGGACTGGGATTTTATTCCAGAGTGAAGGGAGCCCCTGGGTTATGAATCTGTCACTCCAGCATGTCCTATTTATTTCAGTGCTGAGGTTCAAGTCTCTCGAGCACGTAGCTCGATGTGATTTGGATTTTCTGAGGTGCAGCATGTCCATTAATTCCGGGTTGGACATGGCTTTATACGTCAGGCACAGATCGCCTCTGTGCAGGCGGTATGCCACTGAGTAGAGCTGGAGTTTCTTTAACCGGGCAACGTATGGAATCTGTTTGAGCCCTTTGATCCTCTTGGTGAGGTACTTTTGGGGTCTTTCCAGTTGCTGCAGGTGTCTGGTAAGGTACATCCCAAAAGGAGCATTCTACTCAATTATCGGCCTGATGAGGGATGAGTAAAGAGGCACGATGACCTCCTCTGATCTAAATGTGAATCCCTTCATGATTAGGTGGGCTATATAAAATGTATTTCTAACCACTTTGGCCATGTGGTTATCAAATGAGAGATTGCTATCAACTTGGGTCCCGAGGTCCCTAATTACTTCTTCTGTACTTAATGGATTACCACCTATGTGGTAATTTGTGGGCACTTTGTTTTTGCCAAAGGGGATAACTATACACTTTTTGGCGTTTAGCTTAAGGTCATGGCTCTGGCACCAGTTGTCTGTTTCTATGAGGCCCTTTTGGAGGATGCTTGTGTCGGCTGGAGAGTCGATTATGGCTCCCAGTTTGCAGTCATCTGTGAACTTGGTCAGCCACAGTCCTTCCGTGTTGGCCTGTACCTCTGAGAGATATATACCGAACAAGGGAGGTCCCACGACTGAGCCTTGTGGGATGCCACTTGTAACTGGTTTGGAGTCTGAAATGGCTCCAGCAATTCTAACCATGTGGGTTCTGTCCTTGAGCCAGTTTGCAACCCATCTAGTGACATAGGGGTTTATATTTAAGCTGGTGAGCTTATCTATAATGCCAGAGTGTTGTAATGTATCGAAGGCTTTTGCGAGGTCCAGGTAGGCTGTGTGGACCACCTTCCCCTCGTCAATAGCCTTGGTGACTGTTTCAAAGAAATCGACCAGGTTTAAGAGGCAGGATCTGTCCTTAACAAAGCCGAACTGGGTAGGATCCAGTGTCTGTAGGTCCCCAATATCTTTATTTATGAGGTCCATGATGATCCTTTCCATAGCTTTGCAGACCAAGCTAGTCAGGCTTATGGGGTGATAGTTTCCAGGATCCGTTGAGGCACCACCTTTGTGGAGAGGGACCACTGTTGCTGTACACCACTCTTTGGGTACATATCCTGTAGTAAGGCTGAGACTGAACAGTAGTTTTATGTTTGGGTTTATCTCTTTTTGGAGTTCATGTAGGACGGAGCCCGGGACACCGTCTGGTCCCATTGATGCTGTCTTTTTTGCTTTGGAAAGGGCGGCTCTTACCTGAGCATCTGAGATGTCAGGGGGGCAGCACTCTGCTGGGATAGATATTTGCCCTTTTGGTGGGGACGGGGAGGAGAAGTTTGCGCTGAACCTGTCAGCTAGGATGTTTGCAATGTCTGTGGGTTCGGTGTATTTTTTGTCATTTTGGACTAATTCTGAGCATATCTGGGAATTCCCACCCAGGTTCCTAACATAACTAAAGAAAGCCTTGTGATTATCCTTAGTGTCCTGTGCAATTTTTCTCTCGAAGCTGGCCTTAGACGATTTTATGAGTGCCCGTAGGTTTTTGCTAATACTGATCAGAGATGCCTTCCCTTTTTGGGATTTTGCTCCATCATGTAGTAGCTTCCTCCTTCTATTGTATAGTTTGTTTATGGCTGGGGTCCACCAGACAGGACGTCTGCCTTTGGAGGATTGGGTCTTGGTTTTATTTGGGATTGCATGATCCATGCATTCCTGAAGGTGTTCATAGAATGCGTTTATAAAGGATTCTGCGGTCTGAGCCATATTTTCCACAGGCCCGGTGGCTTTGAAGGATTCCACCTCAGTTTTGAAGAGTGTAAAATTTGCTTTAGAGAAGTTTTTCACTGTGGTTTTCCGGGCAGGGGGTGGGGTCGGGATGTGAATATCCAGTGAGATTAGTTTATGGTCTGATCTTACCAGTGAGGGATACACTTCTGGTCTGGAGCATAGAGTCCCCATGTTGGTGATGATCAGGTCCAGTATGTTTTCCCCTCTTGTGGGAGTGGTAACAAGTTGTTCCATAGCATTTGAGTTTATAAATTCTAGGAACCTTTGGGCTAGGGTGTTGGAGCTAGAGTAATGCTCCCAATCTATGTTTGGGAAGTTGAAGTCTCCTAATATAATGGTGTTTGGAGAGACCTTCATATTTTCCAGTGTTCTCAGGAAGGCTGAGTGGGGTTCCTGGGTTTGGGAGGGTGGTCTGTAGCAGGCTATAAACTGGAAGGCAGTTTTACCCACTGTTAGTTGCACATGGATACTTCGTGCTGTGCCACCAACCTGGAGGTGTGGGTATCTTTGACGAATATTGATACCCCCTCCTTTTGTGGTTCGGTCCAAGTTTTGGGGCCAAAAAGCATGGTATGAGGTATAACCTGGTAGTGCTGGGGTGCTCTCGGGAGCCTTGAACCAGGTTTCTGTTACTGCACAGATATCGATGTTCTCCATGCTAAGGCGAGTTTCGAGTGCATGCATCTTGAGGTTTAGACTTCTGGCATTGAGTAGCATTACTTTTAGTTTCTTATCCCTTGTGATACCTGTGGAGGTGGGTTTGTCTTTTGAGCCTTGCCTAAAAAGGCACTATGGGGGTAGCAAGAGCCTTTGCCAATATCCGAAAGCCCAGGGGTGACAGGTGCAAGCTGTCCCTAGCGAAGCATCGTGGCTTGTCGAGAATGTCATCCCAGGCTGACAGGCATTGGATCCCCTTTGAATGACACCAATACTTAAGCCAATTGTTGAAATTGATCATCTTGTCTTCATATTGTGGCATCATTCTTGGTGAGGGTAAGATGCTACTCAAGGTCAGGGTCATACCGGCCTGGGCTACATGCTCAGAGAGCTCCTCTATGTCTCTTTTCATGTAGTCCAGGGAGGTACGTCTCAGGTCATTCACACCAGCATGGACAATGACCAAGTCATATTTGTACTTGCCTTGGAGAGACCTGAGTGCTTGTGTTATGTGGCAGATGCTAGCGCCCGACAGGCAGCTCACCGTGACCTTCTCCTTGTTCAGCCTGGTGAGCAGGACGTCAGTGTGCCTGACAATAGAGTCACCTATTACAAGTGTATCAGGTGTGTTGTTTAGCCTTAAGGGCTGTGACTGTTTGGCACACTGGCTTTGTGAGCTATGTGTTGCACGTGTTTTGTTTTGGGGTAGCGGTTGCTTGGGTGTCTGCTTTGGAGGTCTCTGCTGCTTAGGCAGATTTTTATTTAGAGCCTCCGAGTATGTTTTTGTGTGTTTATGTGTTTGGTTTGCTGTCGTGGTAGGTCTATGCGAGACTGGAATTGTAGTGAATGTGGTTTACTTCTCCTCCTGACTGGTTATGCCAGTACTGAGTTGAGAGAGCTTAGCCTCCAGTTCGGCTATATGGTTGCATCTCTCACATGTGTTGGAATTTGTTGGGAGGAGGAGAGGGTTGTCTGTGTACATGAGGCAGATGTAACATTGCCTCAAGATTCCCAGATTCACCAGCTGGACCGGAAGTTGCTGGCATAACAGTTAAGGTGTTTACCTTAGAGACAATAGGTACAGGGTTTGATTCTCACCAAGGGAAATTAGCTAGGCTTAAAATGACCAACCCCCAAGAACCTAGTCCTTACCTCTGAAAGAAGGTTTCTATGAAAGCAAATTAAATAAATAGCTTAACAGGTTAAGAGCAAGTCAAATGGCAGTAGTGACAACAAATCTCCCTGGAATATCACCCTTTAAATTTTTATCCCTGGGATACTACTTTGCTTTTTGTCATAACTTGGCAATGTAGGGCACATCCTGTAAGCATTCTATTATCTATGAATGTGGGATGCTGTCAAATGTTTTTTTGTAATCTATCCATGTAATACTAACATGTTTCCCCCTATTATTTTTTTTAATCAACAAAAAATGATAATTTCTTCCCTTTGACTTTCTTTTAATATCCTTTTGTTATACAATATTTTTTCTAAATGACTATAAATTCTGTGTACATCAATTCCAGTATATAATTTGTATAATGCAGAGGGCAAGTTATTGGTCTATAGTTTTTAAGACGGCTTTCAGGTTCACTCTTAAGGAGGAGTATAATTCTTCCTGTTATTAACCAGGCTGGTATCTCTTTGGGATGAGTGTACAAATAATTCTTACTCTGGGATAAATCTTGGCATAAAGATGTTAATACTTCAGGCCAAGATTTAGGCAATGTGTCTGGATCTGGGATTTTCCATTTAGGAGTTTTTCTTAATTTTGCTCAATTTCTCTGGCTTTTACTTTATCTCATTTCGTATCCTCTATATTAGAATTTCTTACCTTTCCTTTTAATGCTTCTGTCCATTTGGAATCTTTGTTATGTTCAACAGGGACTTCATAAACAGCTTTCCAAAATGTACCTATCTCTTCTTTTTTGGTGTTGTTTCACTTTTTTTCACAATTCACTACAAAACCTTTTTGGGTCCTCAGTGAATTGCTTATTTTGCACTTTTCCTTAATATTTATCTGTATACCTTCCACGTTTTTCTGATTCTGCTGATACTTTTAGTTTATTATTGGAAATGTATATGGTAAATCATGGGCTGTTTTGGTACTGTACATTACTTTTACCACATCCGTCTGAGTATTTTTTAATTATTTGTTCTCTTTTCTTTGTACTTTTAACAATGATACTTTTTGTCTTAACCGATTTGTAGTTTTCACAATTCAGTGCTTCCATGGTGGCATTCTACTCGTCCCCTTCCTTTCTTTTGTTACTCTGTGTTTTTGTGGTAGTACATGACTCCTTAATGAATGTGGCCATGCTTGCAGAATCTAGAATTCCCTTCAGTTCTTTCCCATCCACTAAGACTGTATATTTGGAAATCTTGGTAGTGGCACAGAAACAACAATCTTAGTAGTAGCACAGAAACAACAATCTTGATAGTGGCACAGAAACAGCATGCTAATTCTGCTACTATTATAGTATATGATATATTTTATCATATTCCACTGGCAGTTTTTATTATCAGTTATCTTGGTTAAAAAGCACATTTTTGGTAGCCCAATTGCATTCCCAGCATGTTGGTTAGAAATCACACATTTGTTTGGTATAGATTCCTTTTACCAATTATTTTTTTTATCAATGTGCTCACTCTTCCAACATCTGTGGCAGACTATTCCAGTTACTGTCAGTTTTGTATTTTCACAGACACCCATGTACTTTTAGTTACAGGGACAAATTGCTCAGTTTTAAACAGTGCTTCATTAGGTATCAGCCTTTCTGGTAATATAACCAATTTATAAGTATATTTGGGGTGACTCTGAATAACTTATTTTAAGTAAAATATTTGAAAGGGCCCAAATTGCTCAGTTTTAAACAGTGCTTCATTAGGTATCAGCCTTTCTGGTAATATAACCAATTTATAAGTATCTTTGGGGTGACTCTGAATAACTTATTTTAAGTAAAATATTTGAAAGGGCCCTTCAGAACTTAGCAACTGCTAAAATGATTATAATTTTACTTTTCCTGTTCAGCTTCTCAATGTAAGCTTAAAGCATGCCTTAGCTTGGACATTTTTGGACTTACCATTTATTTGAATTAAATATCCAGTTATTAAATTTCATTGTATGTGTTTCAGAAGACCTACTGACTCTATTTAGCAGCTATTTTTTAGCCTTTGATAATCCATGTAGGTAATACCTTTTAAGCCCATACAGATCTTGACTATTTCACTTGTAAGCTGTAAGGATAACATTTTGGCAGAGTCAGACTGAGGCCAATTTCCTTATGTGACATATCTCTCAAAACAAAAAGATACATATCAAGGTCATCACGCCTACTCAGTTTCTTTAGTATCGTGGTGGTCTTTGGGATGGGCAGTAGAGTGGCTACTATCCTCAACTGCTGTTGCAGAGCCATACACCTCTCCTAAAGAAACACTATACAATACTTTATTTTTATGTTGAACTGCAGCAGAACTTCTAGGAGTTTCTATATTTTGTCTATGAAGGATTAAATGTTCACTCACAAAACAAAGATTAGTTCGTTTTTTCCACCTTACTCCTACCCCTGCCCTTAAACATAACACTACACATTAATTTAGTAAAAATTGTTTCTTTACCAGTACCACTACACAAGACAAAAGGACACAGAATACAGGCAACGCAAAACATCCACAACACTGACTCTATCCCCTTATGTAATCCCTCTCTAACTCTGACCTGCAAACATTTGCATATTCACAAAAACCGCTATAACACTTGACTTAGTGCGAGAACATGTGGCAGTGCAGTATGGGTAGTTTTACATTTTCTCCACTGTTGTGTAGCTTTGAAGTCGGTATATACATGTAACAGGGGGTGGGGCGTGAAGGGGACCCTGCAAATACAAATATATATATTTTTGTTTTGTTTTTTAATGCACATTTGAGTAAATGTGCTTTTGGTAAAGTTTGGTCAATGTACTGCATGTCAGCAATAGTCTTTTTGAACGTCACTAATAGAATCGTTTCTACATACCCACAAGATAAGCCTTCAGTTTAGGATCATAGGAGATTATTAGGCTATCGACCCGGAGGTCATTTTAAGCCTAACCATTTCAATCCAATGTAATACCATAGAAGTGCTAGTCAATACCCAAGATTGCATTTAGTGATAACTGCTCATCTCCAGGAGGGCTGTGGGCACTATCCTTAGTAAGAATTTATTGTGTCCCATCCGCTCATCTAGGTTCCTCTTGAATAGTGTCATAGAGGTGCTCTGTTTCACATGAATTGGTAGCCTGTTCTAAAGACGTGGTAGCTGCTGGGTGATAAATTTGTCCATCTAGCACTCCCTATGTAAGTGACAGGCCATATTTAAGCCCCTGGAATGGACAGTCCTAGACCCATTTGATTTACGAATATGCAGCAAGTTCATTTGGTTCATAGGTTCATAGGTTTATACTAGGCTATCTGCCCTAAGGCATTTATAAGCCTAGCCCAAAGTTTTGTGGCTTACGCCACCCCTTATGTTAAAAAATACTGTGCCCATTAGTTTGTTGTGCCTCTGTCCAGCAGTGACACAGAGATGATTCCCGGGGTAAACCTATAATCTCCCATCCACCGGTCAAGATTTCTCTTGAACAGAGCCAGCGAGGTGCTCTGCCTCACATGGACTGGGATTTTATTCCACAGCATAGGGAGTCTCTGGGTGACAAATCTATCCCTCCAGCATGTCCTATTTATATCCGTGCTAAGGTTTAAGTCGCTTGCTCTAGTGGATCTGGTAGATTTGGATTTTTTGAGGTGGAGCATGTCCATTAATTCCGGGTTGGACATGGCCTTGTATGTCAGGCACAGGTCACCTCTGAGCAGGCGGTATGCGACTGAATAGAGCTGGAGTTTCTTCAGTCTGGCAGCATATGACAGATTTTGGAGTCCCTTTATCCTTTTGGTGAGGAACTTTTGGGGTCTCTCCAATTGCTGCAGGTGTCGGGTGAGATACATCCCGAATGGGGCATTGTACTCGATCATTGGTCTGATAAGTGAAGAGTACAGGGAACAATGACCTCACTTGATCTGGATGTGAATCCATTCATGATCAGGTGGGCAATGTAGAAGGTCTTTCTAACCACTTTAGCAATGTGAGTGTCAAAAGAAAGGCCACTGTCAACCTGGGTCCCCAGGTCCCTGATAACCTCTTCTGTACTTAATGGATTGCCACCTATATGGTAGCTTGGGGTTACCTTGTTTTTCCCGAAGGGTATGACTATACATTTTTGGCATTTAACTTCAGGCCATGGCTCTGGCACCAGTTATCAGTTTCCGTGAGACCCCTCTGAAGGATATCTGTGTCCGATGTACTTTCCACTATGGCCCAGTTTGCAGTCATCTGCAAACTTTGTCAGCCATAGTCCTCCTATGTTTGCCTGTACTTCTGAGAAGTAGATGCCGAACAACAGGGGCCAAGGACTGAGCCCTGTGGGACCCCACTTGTGACCGGCTTGGAGTCTGACATGGCGCCAGCAACTCTAACCCTGTGGGTTCTGTCCTTTAGCCAGTTTGCAACCCATCTTGTGACATATGGGTTTACATTTAAGCTGGTAAGTTTCTCTATAATACCCGAGTGGGGTATTGTGTCGAAAGCTTTTGCAAGGTCAAGGTAGGCTGTATGGACTGCCTTTCCCTCATCAATGGCCTTGGTGACTGTTTCGAAGAAGTCGACCAAGTTCAAAAGGCATGATCTGCCCTTGACAAAGCCAAATTGGGTCGGGTTCAATGTCTGCAAGTCCCCTATGTCTTTGTTTATGAGTTCCATTATGATCCTCTCCATAGCTTTGCAGACCAGGCTTGTTAAGCTTATGGGGTGGTAATTTCCAGGGTCCGTAGAGGTACCGCCTTTGTGGAGTGGGACCACAGTTGCCGTACGCCACTCCTTGGGCACGTATCCTGTGGTAAGGCTAAGATTAAACAGCTGCCTTATATGCGGGTTTAGTTCCTTGTTGAGTTCATGTAGCACACAGCCGGGGACACCATCCGGTCCCATTGATGCTGTGTTTTTAGCTTTAGAGAGCAGCTTTCACCTGCGCATTAGAGATGTCTGGGAGGCTACACTCCGCTGGGATAGTTATCTCTCCTTTTGGGGGTGAAGTTTGCACTGAACCTGTCTGACAGTATGTTGGCAATGTCTGTGGGTTCAGTGATTTTTGTATCATTTTGGACTAATTCTGCGCATATCTGGGAGTTTCCACCCAGGTTTCTAACATAGCTGAAGAAGGCCTTATGATTGTCTTTTGAATCTATTGCAATTTTTCTCTCAAATTTGGCCTTGGATGATTTTATGAGTGCTCGTATTTTTTTACTAATAATGATCAAGGGTGTCTTCTCTTTTATGGATTTTGCTCTATCATGTAACAGCTTTCTCCTCTTATTGTAAAGTTTGTTTATGGCTGGGGTCCACCAGACTGGACGTTTGCCCTTGGTGGAAAGAGTCTTGGTTTTATTAGGGATTGCCTGATCCATGCAGTCCTGGAGGTGTTCATAGAAGGCATTTGTAAGGGCTTCCGCAGCTTGGGTTGTGGTTTCCACTGGCTCGGGGCCTTGAAGGATACCACACCAGTCTTGAGTAGTGTGAAGTTTGCTTTAGAGAAGTTCTTCACTGTGGTCTTTTGTTTGGGGTGGGGCGGGATGTGGATTTCCAGTGACATAAGTTTCTGATCTGATCTCACGAATTAGGACTATACTTCCGGTGTGGAGCATTTTGTCCCCATGTTTGTGATGATGAGATCTAGTATATTTTCTCCTCTTGTGGGAACGGTGACTAGTTGTTCCATGGCATTTGAATTTATGAACTCCAGGAACCTTTGGGCTAGAAAGTTGGGGCTTGAGTAATGTTCCCAGTCTATATTCGGGTAGTTGGAAGTCACCCAATATAATGGTGTTTGGAGATACATTTATACCCTCCAGTGTCTTCAGGAAGGCTGTGTGGGGTTCCTGAGTTTGTGAGGGTGGCCTGTAGCATGCTACAAATTGTAGAGCAGTTTTGCCTATGGTTAATTGCACCTGGATGATTTCCAATGCTTCGTGCATTGCCACCAACCTGGAGGTGTGGGTATCCTTGATGAATATGGATACACCCCCTCCTTTTGTGGTGTGGTCCGGGTTTTGGGGCCGGAACACATGATATGAGGTAAAACCTGATAGTGCCAGGGTGCTCTCAGGAGCCTTGAACCAGGTTTCAGTCACAGCACAGACATCGATGTTCTCCATACTGAGAAGGGCCTCAAGAGCGTGCATTTTGAGATTTAGACTTCTGGCATTGAGCAGCATTACCCTTAGTTTCTTCCCATTTTTGTTTTCTAGGGTGGTAGGTTTAGAATTTGAGCCTTGCCTAAAAAAGGCACTATGGGGGTGGCAAGAGCCTTAGCCAATATCTGAAATCCCAGGGGTGACAGGTGCAAGCCGTCCCTTGTGAAGCAGCGTGGCTTGTCAAGCATGTCATCCCAGGCAGACAGACACTGGATCCCCTTTGAATGACACCAGAAATTAAGCCAATTGTTAAAGCTGATCATCTTGTCTCTATGTTGTGGCATCATTCTTGGTGAAGGACGGATACTGCTCAGGGTCAGGGTCATACCTGCCTGGGCTACATAATCAGAGAGCTCCTCTATGTCTCTTTTCATGTAGTCCAGGGAGGTACGTCTCAGGTCATTCACACCAGCATGGACAATGACTGTCATATTTGTACTTGCTGTGGAGTGACCCGAGTGCTTGTGTTATGTGGTGGATTCTAGCGCCCTATAGGCAGCTTACTGTGACTCTCTCCTTGTTCAGCCTGGTGAGTGGGACGTCAGTGTGTCTGACTATGGAGTCACCTATGACAAGTATGTTTGGTGTTGTATTTGGCCTTAAGGGCTGTGACTGCTTTGCACACTGATTTTGTGGTTTATGTGTTGCCTGTGGTGTGTCATGAGGTGGCAGTTGCTTGGATGTCTGCTTTGGAGGCCTCTGCTGTTTAGGTACATTTTTGCTCAGAGCCTCCGAGTATGACTTTCTGTGTTTATGTGTTTGATTCATTGTTGTGATAGCTTTATGAGAGACTGGTTTTGTGGTGTGTGTAGTTGCCTTCTCCTCCTGTCTGGTCTTGCCAGTCCTGAGTTGAGAGAGCTCAGCCTCCAGTTTGGCTAAATAGCTGCATCTCTCGCAAGTATTTGTGTTATGTGGGAGGAGGAGAGGGTTGTCAGTGTACATGAGGCAATTGTAACACTGCCTCAATATTCCCAAATTCACCAACTGGACAGGAGAGGACGCCAGCATCTGGCCCTTCGACATACTAGAGAAATTTAGAAGTTAGGGGTGTAACTGAATAAGAGAGGACTTAGTAAGGAAGTGGGTACTCCTGGGGGGGGGGGTTTGCTAGTGAGGGACTTTATATAATACAGAAGTGCTAAACCTGAAAAGAAGATGCTTTTAAGATAAGTAAAAGCTTTTAGGAACAAGTGCTGTGCTTTTTACTTAAGGGATATACTGTTTAGATTACTAGTAGAGCAGTTCTAAGGGAAAAAATGAAGAACAGACTTTATGGAGCCAGAAAAAGTTTAACCTTGTTAAACCGGCGCTGCCGATGCTGCTCTAGTGGCAACTCCGCGCTAAATCACGCTAAAGCACTCTAAAGCATGCTTGATAGCAGGGGCTGGAAAGAGCCAGGAATTGACCCAAAACAGCCAATAAAACTACAGTTTCAAGTCAGTAACCACTCCCACAGGGGCAGGGAAGCAGCTCAATGTTTATCACTGCCACTGATCAACAGAGAGACTTTCCTTTAGCCCAAGCAAAAATGGCCTCACAGAAACTTACAAAACAGTTCAAGAACAGCAAGCCTGTAACTTGAACTTTTTTAAATCTCAGAAAAGTGGGAAAAAAGCAAGATTTTTTTTTTGGGTCTTGGATTGCTCTGTATGCCAGACACAAGTCTCCCCTAAGAGGTCTATACAATACAGAGAATAGTGACAGGGACTTTAGTCAGTCTGTGTAAGGTACATGCTGGAGCCCCTTGATCTTTGTTAGAATCCTCTGAGTTCTCTCTAATTGCTGCAGATGATTAGTATGGTACATGCTGAATGGGGCATTACACTCAATTATGGGCTGGATAAGTGCCAAGTATAGAGGGATTAATCTTGAGGCATTGCCTTTACTAATCAAGTGCGCTATGTGGAAAGCTTTTCTTACCAGAGTAGACATGTGGTGGCCAAAGTTAAGGTCATAGTCAACTGGTGATCCCAGGTCCTTTACCACTTCATGGGTACTTGAGGTATTGTTGTTGATTTGATAGTGTGAAGGGACATTGTTTGTGCTGAAGGAAATGATGATGCATTTCTTTGCATTCATTTTGAGACCGTGACTAAATACAACAGTTGTAGGTCTGTGTGAGACCCTCCTGGAGTATACGGACATAATTTGGGGATTCAATGATTGCACCTAGTTTGCAGTCATCTGCAAACTGGGTCAGCCACAACCCTTAGTTTTGACCTGAACTTCTGAGAAGTATATACCAAACAGTAGGGGGCCCAGCACTGACCCCTTTGGCACCCTTTTGGTAATAG
Organism: Protopterus annectens; assembly: GCF_019279795.1. Taxonomy (NCBI): domain Eukaryota; kingdom Metazoa; phylum Chordata; order Ceratodontiformes; family Protopteridae; genus Protopterus; species Protopterus annectens. Next base: position 490,586,691 of record NC_056746.1, on the reverse strand, counting down.
GTCTGCTGGTTGATGTGGAGTCACCCACTTTGATAGTGTGTGTCCGGTTTGTGAGCCAGGTGGCAACCCATCTTACAACAAAGGGGTTTACGTTCAGTTTGTTAAGCTTATCGATAATGCCTGAATGTGGGATTGTATTGAAAGCCTTTGCCAAGCCAAGGTATGCTGTGTGCATAGACTTGCCCTCATCAATGGCCTAGGTCACACTTTCAAACAAATCCACCAGATTTAACAGGCAGGATCTGCCCTTCATGAAGCCGAACTGGGCAGGAACCAGAGTTTGGAGATCACCTATGTCTTTATTTATGAGGTCCATAATTATATGTTCCATGGCCTAGATGAGGCTGGTCAGGCTTATGGGTCTGTAATTCCCTGGGTCTGTTGCTAAGCCACCTTTGTGGAGGGAAATAACTGTAGCTGTTATTCATTCCGCAGGAATGAAGCCTGTGGTTAGGCTATGATTGAAAGGGTAATTGGTGGTGATGCTAGCTTATATTTTAGCCTGTTTAGAAAACAGCCTGATATGTCATCTGGTCCCACAGAGGCTGTTTTTTTGTCTTGGACAGGGCTTTGAGGACCTGCTGTTTAGATATGTAGGGTGGGGGGAGGGAGTTTGGGGGAGGGTTTGTTATAAGTTAGGCGGAGATAAGACAGTGAAATTTTCACCAAACCTATCTGCTAGAAGGTTTGCTATCTCTGTGGGGTCAGTGTGTGATACCACTGGCCATTAGTTCTGCACATGCTTGGGTCCTCCCCTTCAGGTTATGTACATAGCTGTAAAAGGCCTTATCATTATCTTGGCAGTACTTGCTAGGTTTCTCTCAAAGGACCTCTTGGAGGATTTGACAAGTTGCCTTATTTGCCTGCTGAGGCTGAAGAGGGTGTTCTTCCATTAGTGGGACCTTGCCTTTGTTTTCTTGGGACACCACCTTTTTGCAGTTAATGGAGAGTTCGTTGATGCTGGATTGTCCACCATGGTGGCTTGTTTTTACTTGGGGCTCTGGCTTTGATTATTTCTGGTACAACCAAGTTTATACAGTTATGCAAATGATTGTACAGGGCTTTAGTGTAAGCTTTGGCATAGTTACCACTTCCAGCTTGGGGTGGGGCTTGGAATGTATTTATACCTTTGCCTAGGAGGATATAATTTGCCGTGGTGAAGTTTTTTAGTCTGATTTCACCCTTTGTGAGTTCTAGTGTTAGTGTCGGTTTGAAGGTGACTGATCTGTGGTCAGTTTTAACTAATGAGGGTCCAACAGTTGCAGCAGTGCACTTCTTTGACATGTTGGTGAGGACCAGATCTAGAATGTTTGTTCCTCTTGTCAGGGCATGGACAATTTGTTCCAGGGCATTTGAAATCACAAACTCAAGGAACTTTTGTACTAGTGAGTTTGGGCTAGCGCAGGTTTCCCAGTTGATGGTGGGATAACTGAAATCTCCATAAGTAGTGTGTTGGGTAAAATTTGAATTGCTGTTGGTTTGGTTGAGTAGGCTTTGTGGGTGTCGTGACCCATGAAGGGGGAATCAATAAATGGCTAAGACTTGAAAGGGGGTCTTTCCCACAGTAATCTGGACCTGGAGTAACTCCATGGAGCTGTCCAGTCTAACTAGACAGGAGGTGAATTTATCCCTAATACAGATTGAAACACCACCTTCTTTGGTTTTCCCACATTTATGCTGCGGTCTAAAGATGTGGAAGACATTGTAGCCTTACAGGGTTTAGAACAGAGTTCCACTAGTTTTTAATAAGCTCCTGCCTAATGTCAGGTTAAAGGAAGGGCAAGTTAGCCCTTTGATCTCAAGGGATAATGGAACATGCAATACTTAAATTATGTCCCAAGGATGAGCATTTTTATTGATGTAAGAGTCTGAAAGTTAAGAAAACTACATCACTTAGTCCTTAAGGCTGTGCAGTATTCCTTGGTGTCATGAACTGTGACAGAATCTAGAGTCTATTAAGGGTATTTAGAGCATAGTAGCATTATCTGAGGAGGTAAGTGACACTTTGAGGTAGGATACCAAGGTATTAATTTGAATAGTTTTTCCTGCCTCTAAAGACAAAAAAAAGAACACCTGTAACTAGCCATTAACTGTTTAGTACCTTGTAATTTCTATTTTCTTTTGATGCTAGAAGGATAGTTTGTGGCTCAGGGATACTTACAGATATCCCGCATTACGAAGTTGCCTTACTAGGATATTAATTGCTGTTTAACAAAGAGAAGGACTTAATAAAAAAGAAGAATCCAATAAAAGTCACTCCCCACAAGGCAAACGTTCCCTGTGCCAAACACAACCCAAGTATAATAAGCAGCATACACGGCACAGTAGCGATGCAAGGCAGAAATGTATAAGGCAAACAATCGCACAGAAAGGATTTCCACAGAATAAATGTTAAAAACACTGGTTTATTGCAGCACAGAAAAAACGTGGTAAGCACTTTCACCTGAATAAGCTTCTTCAGACCATACAATTAAGTCCTCAGCACTCTTAATATACAAAAAAGGGTGCCAAAAAACATTACAAAATCCTTAAAGATACATCACACTGAACATAATGCTTCAATCACACAATGTCAAAGCTTGTCAATAAAATCCTCTTGAAAATAACTAAACATACATATAAAAAAACAAAGTCAAGCACAGCAAAGTGTGCTCACTTCAATCTTCTAGATCTCAAGAAGGGTCTCAGAGGTACCTTCTCATTCAGTCCAGGGAATACATCCGCCCTAAGCCTGACAATCCACCTGGACTCAGCACCTTCCGACCTACCGCTTACATCACCCCCCATGAAACTAATGTGTATGACATCTAACATTTTAAAATGGAAAATGTGTGTACGGTCAGTGGACAAAACATGCTTGGAAAGGGCATTAACAGTAGAATAAACCCTAATCTGATAAAGATTTTCCCTTATCCTGTCCTTTAGCCTCCTGTCCATCTTACCCACATAAAATGCAGTACAGGTGCAACAGGAGGCCAAATAAACCACATGGGAAGAATTACAATCAGCAAACACTCTGACCTCATAACTGTTGCCATAAATGGGGTGATGGAAACAAACATCCATGTCAATGTGGCAACAGTGGTTACAATGACCACATGGTACAGTTCCAATCCTCTCATCAACTCTACCACCCCCAATGGGATAGCACAGCAATTTCTTCAAATTCGATCTACTCTTGTAGACAAAATGTGGGGAGGTGCCTACAACATCTCTCACATCCGGATCTACTGTCAAAATGCCCTGATGTGATCTAATCACATCTTTTAATCTACCCACGTCCTTCGTATAATACAATGGTACTCTAAAACCATGATCTCTTCTCTTGATGGCACCTAAACCACTCTGTGCATTGTCCTCATTAATTACTGCACTCTCTGAAAAACAGGGTGCAGCACCACATTCTCTTAAAGCAGAGACAGTCCTTCTAACCCCCTCTCTATATCATGGCTGCATGGGAGACTGAGTTTTTGTTTAATGTAGAAGGGTTCTCTAGGAATGTTATGTTTTATAGGCGTTTCGTTGATGATGTGTTTTTTTATCTGGAGAGGCACTAAACACTATTTGTTTTCGTTCATAGAGAGGGTTGATGGCTTGACACATTTTGTGAAGTTCAGTCATGAGGTTTCTGAGACAGGATTTCCTTTTTGGAGGTTTATGTCCAGAGGTTGGAATGTGGCCTCTTAAATACAGGAGTTTATAGGAAGACTTGTTAGCGTAATGTCTTTCTTCACAGGCATAGCATGCACCCGGGGTACATGTTTGGTAACATAGTGAGAGGTCAGGTTCATAAGACATCTCGGTATAACCCTAGAGGAGGGTTTTGAGGCTGGTGTTCGGGATTTGTGTGAAATGTTTAAGGAAAGAGAGTATCAAACTTCTTACCACGTTTTTTTCTGTGCTGTAATAAACCAGTGTTTTTAACATTTATTCAGTGGAAATCCTTTCTGTGCAATCGTTTGCCTTTTATATTCCTGCCTTGCATCACTACTGTGCCGTGTATGCTGCTTATTATACTTGGATTGTGCTTACGAAAGAGAAGGACTTGTTTAACTTCTGATTTATTCTTTCATTAATGACATTTTTATTAATGAGCATTTTGTAATGGCAAAAAAAAATCAAATGACAATATCAGCAAGTCATTTATACTTTAAAGTTTTGTAAAATACAATTTGATTTACTTTTTATTTGGGTGATAGTACAGTTTGCAATGTTATTGCATTTTCTGTGCATTCTGAACTGTTGCTGCATTTTGCTTGTCTTTTACGGATCCCAAATGCAGGACACAGGAAATAGGACAGTTTCAGAGAGGTGGTCTTTACCTTTCCATGGTTGGGTAAGGATGCTTTCAGGGGCAAAACCTCCCTGCAAAACACTTTTTTTTTTTTTTAATTTTTTATGTTTCTCATTAAAGGTATACATTGTGTCAGAAGGCTTACTCAGTAACATAGAAGTTGCAAATGTTGCCAACCTCCCCTGAGTCAATATAACAAACTGAATTCTATGGAACCGATGTGTACCACAGGACATGGTTAACAGTACAGCTACTTCATTAGCATTTGCTAACATATATGTATGCATGTATCTATGTATAGTTTTGCTGCAGCAGTGCTTCATTCTGAGAAGCGACTTTGGGAGTCTTTCTAGTCGAGTAAATTCATTTTTATCATCATTATTTCATGCAACAGAACCGGTTGTGACATAATTTGCTGCAAAGTTACTTTCATTTAACACACTTGTAAATGAGAAAATTTAAAACGTTTACTAAAAATGCAGGAGAGACTGTCTGGGGTAAAGTCATTTGCATCTAGATTTTTGGGATAAAATATAAGGATGGAAAAAGGACTCAATATGTCTAGCCATGTGATGGGTTAGACATAATGATTAGGGTCTTCACCTTAAAATAGTAACACTGGTGCATTTTGACCTATAGCAGAATGGCATGTCCAACAGATTAGTTCACTGTGATGAGTTGTGCAAAGTTCATCTCAAAGCCCTGCTAGCAGTGTCAGGTGGCACCTTACTAACTGCAGACAGAAATGCTTTACACATAAAAGATTTTGTCTTAATATAAATAGCTACATTAACACACACACGCATAATATATATATATATATATATATATATATATATATATATATATGGGGTTATGTTCCAAAAATGGGAAAAATACAAGTCTAAGAACTTTTTTTCATGTCAGAAAGATGCTTAACAAACTTTTGTTAAGCACCCCAAGCACTTTTTAAATTAGGTCTCTTACACACAAATATAAGATATAGATATACACACAGATATAAAAGAAAAAAAAATATATATATATATATATATATATATATATACACACACACACACACACACACACACATATACAAACACATACATATATATAGGGCTGAGGTATACAGCTAAGGTGACCCTTGTTTGCAGTTGCAGCTTCAGGTATTATGAGTGCAGTATCAGCTGGAGGTGTTTTTACAAATACTAAGGTGCAACAAGGGTACTGCTCATAAAAGTGCCTTTGTCCATTGCCTAGGAGGTCTAAAAGGCTTAGATAATAGATTTTGTTAGTACCACAGCATATGTGGATTACAATTACTGATGTTTTTGGCGATGTAGGGGTCATATAGTGGACTGAAACAAATGGATGATATGAGAGGTTTGCCACCAGTTTACACACATATCTATACCACTCACAATTAGACTTAGTGTTTTATAACAATGAGTTGCCAGTGAACATAAGGCATTTGGTACAGTGCCTCATGGCACCCAAAACCAGTTTGGCAAATGGCATTAGGAAATGTGATGGGGAAGGGTTCTGTATTAAAGGGAACTATGCCATTGACAGTAACTGATCTAATGTGGCCCAACTAGTCTTAAGAGGTAAGCAATCTGATGGAGGAGGGTTCATTAACAATGGTTCAGGGTAGGATGCCGACTGAGCCAAAGCAATAGTAGTTTGGATGAGACAAACATAAACACAGAGGTATGGTCTAGCACTGATACTGTGAATGAGTGTATATAGGGGTGAACCCCGGATATTATACACACAGTACAATACAGCAGAACTAAACATTGCACTCATAGTATGATGATGCAGAAATACACAGTATATAGGCACCAGCACCACAAGACTACCAAGCACACTATGACAACTAACAAATAACACAAAGTACCAGACAACAGAGTATGCAGACACAGGACCATGAGACTAGTGATAACAGTGTAGCAATTTAAAGATGATACAATGAAGAAGAAGCACTAGAGGACCAATGCATGATGCCACCGAACTAGAAAGAACAGTTTGTTTGGGTCTTTCGGCTTTTCCCGGTTAGGGGTCACCACAGCGGAACTCTGGTCCGCTAATGATTGGTAGTTGATTTTTACAGAAAGAACAGTAAAATTCCAAATACTATAAAGCACCAGCACAAGCAAAAATGATCCAGGCATGGATGCCACAAGTCAGGTAAGCACAGCACAACAATTCAAAAATGATGCAAAAATCCAGTACTGGTATGAGTGTTACAGACCTTTGCAAGCACATTATACACATTTAAAAACATTACATGGGTGTTACAAATCTTGCTGGCACAGAACAATTCAGAGGTGAAACATGCACCACAAGACTTCACATGTACAACAGTTTAACACAAGAGTCAGCACTGATGTCATAATGAGCAATTGGTACAATACGCCAAGACGAATCTGCTATAAGAATTAACTCCAAGTACTGATGCTACAGTTATTACACTGACTTGTGTGCTGCTGCACATTGTATTTAACTACATGTACAGGTGTCACATTTAATTACATGGATTTTTGAGCTGCTGCGCACATTTTATATAACTACATGTACAGGTGTCACAGTTAATTACACTGATTTGTGAGCTGCTGTGCACTATCCATTTACTGAAGTGGGCTAAATTGCAAGTCTCCTGGTGTAAGATGAAGACAACAGGCACCCACTGGCTACTATACTCTGTGAGTTAGCGATGTCATGTGTGACGGGCAGTGTGATGCAGCTTAACACAGACCAGCACAAAGCCATGAAATGAGCAGAAATCAAGTAAACAGCCAGTAGAAACAGTAAGTGTTAAGACACTAACAGCAAATACATATACAAGTCACTGCAGTTTGCCTTCACAAATGCTAAGTGCAAAAAACAGAAGCATAGCTATGGGTGGGGTAATGGACACAGCTACACCAGGAACACAATTTTAGGGGGCATGATTGGCAGATCCCAAATGGTCCTCAGTGATTTGCATTTGCTGTCAGAACTTAAGGAATGTAGTGTTCTGTGTTTAAAATAAACTACAGCAGCTGCTTGCAACATTTGCAGCAAGAAGTTTTCTATAACTTTTTTATTTGTTCCTCAACTTAAAGTTGAGGGGAACATCAGATCAAGGGGTGTGGCCAGGCACTACAACTATGGCAAAAACAGTCTGAAATGAAGTAATAAAAATACCACTAATAGGCAACATAAATCTCAAAAGTAGCTTTAAAAGCTATAAAAAGTTACTCCCATAGTGTTGGAGAAATGAGACAAAGGGTCACTTCCATCCAGTAAATCAGTAACTCAGTGCAATGTAATGCATTCTGGCACAAACAACTGCAAAACTACTCAATGTAGCAGAAATTAAAACAGGCATAAAACAAGCACACAACCAACACTACTAGTAGTACTAAAAAGCTAACAGCAAGTAAATGATCAGAACACTAAAAGTTCCCCTTCTCACAGCAGCAAACTGTAAAAACAGTCCCAGGTTAAAAAATACAACTAGCAGATAAAACAAGCCTCAGTATAAACTTAAAAAGTTGGAAAAAGTCACTTCCCTGGTATTGAAGGATAAGATAAGTAGTTACTTCCAATAAATCAGTAGCTTGGGTGTGCTGTGTGGTGCAGCTCAGCTCAAACCGGTGCAAAATTGAGCAGCCCAGTAGTCATTAAAGCAGATTAAAAACAGGTAAACAGCCAAGAGAAACTGCTAGTATTAGCAAGCTTACAGGAAGTAAATCTTCACAACATTGCACACTTCCATCTTAAAACAGCAATCATTAAAAAACTTGCCAAAAAAAAAAAAAAACACCACCACCAGCAGGAAAAAGTCCCAATATTAATTTAAAAAGCTAGAAAAGTAACTTCCCTGGTGTTCAACAGATCAGACAAGTTGACACTTTAAGTGTTTTGGTGACTCAGATATGCAGCAGTTAGATGTTCATATAAAAACAATCTCTATTTGAGACTACTTGCCAGCAAATTCACTTCTGAGCTCTTGCATTGCATCATTATCCAATTCCTTACACTATAGACACATTAACAGTATTGACGGATAGTTTTGCATAACCTCTTAGGCCTTGGACCTCTCTGTGATTGCATTTTTTTCTGCCCCCAGAACCTTGCTCTAGGACCTTGCCCAATAGGTCCCTTACCTTCACCCAAATGGCTCATTTGTTCTTGTGGAATGGAAGGCAGACATGCCAAGACTAGATAACAGCCTTATGGTCCATTTCTTTCCTGCAGAGGATTCCATATCAGCCCTCCATTGCCAGTGAAAGGTTATGCAGTGCGGAGTGGGCTACCTTGGGGGGTGGCCTACCCTCTCACCTTGGGAGCACTCCCCTTCCCCTTTGACAGCTCTTTCAAGTTCACAGTTTTTCTCTCCTGAGAGAAAGTTTATCCAATTTCTCTTTGGCTGCATCATATATATATGCTTTATGGCAGTGCAGGTCTGGCTGGCTTGGAACTTCACAAAGTGGACACCTAAAGCTGCTGCTAGGTGTCACCTATATGGAGAACCAGTGCCACCTCCTTCCACCCAAAGACAGGAGTTATCAGTGCACACTTACTCCCAGTATTCCCAGCCAGCTCCTAGAGGTCCCTGAGCCCCTAATCAAGCTCATTTCACTTGCAGTGTAGTCAAACCTCTATCTCTATAAGCTTAGAGCTGGACTGTGACTGGTTTGATATACCAAATTAACATTCAGCTTCATCACCACCTTTAAAAGTTATTTTTAAAGACTGAGAGATCTCCCTCTTTCGTCACCTCCTTCCTCCCTTACTTGTAATGTTTTCTTAACTGTTTGCAGTTAAAAGCATTCTTCACCACTAATGGTAGAACAAACAATTTTAGATACAACCAGTAAAAGTAAAACATTGATACAATAAAATAAAATTGTACATTACAACAACACAGTAACATAATCTGTAAAATGTATAAAGTACAGGAAGCTGTATTCCTCAAATAGTATTAACTGTCAGTTAATACATTTGTCTCTTTCCTGTTTCAAGTACATCTCTTATACTGACCATAACACAACAATGTTCATAAAGCACAGTCAGAGGTTATAACATAAACCAAGTATATCTCTTCTTCTATGTAATCTATACCTGCCATATAACATAAATCAATTGCATTGCTTCTTCTACACAACTACGTCTGACATTTGCATGCTATAACAATATTATCTTCTAATTTTTCCATGTACCAATCAGTAACACTGTCACAAAACACATTTTAAAATACAATATTCAGTTATTCAAAGCAATGAAACAAACAATACATAATCTGTGGTGATTGATATTATTAGTATGTCTAACAGTCTGTACTGGTACCAGATTTAAAATGGATCACAGGTTCATAGGTGTTTACTAGGCTAACGACCACAAGGGCCTTTTTAATCCTAGCCATGCATCTCAATTCTCTGGCAAATTCTAATATCCTTGATGTGTCATCTTTGTTTGATACTTTGGTTGTACTTACTTAGATTCTCTTTGGCTGTTTCTTGTTCATTTACATGTAAGATAAGACTGCATACATTTTTTTATTTTCAGCTCATTTACTAAAAAACTTTAATAAAATGTTTTAAACTTTTTATCATGCATTAACACCCAAATTCTTTTAGATTCACCTTCCTGGTTATTTTACATGAATAACTGCAATCCAGATTGTTTTAAATTATATTAATTGTTTAATAAAGCAAAATGTGTAGTCCTGAACATTTTCCAACAATAAATTAAATAAATTAACTAAATAAATCAAAATCACCCATTTCATAACATTTCAACTATAAAAGACCACTCAGACTGCTCTCATTATAATCCACAAACATCCATACTCTTCAATTAGACACTTTGACTTTGTATACCATGTCTATGATTAAAGAAATTGCCATGGTAACTGATGCCTATGATTAAAGAAACTGCCATAGTAAAGTATTCCAAGTTGTCTTAGACAAATGCACACTAGTCCTAGAAGGCCAGACTAAAGACTGCTTAACTTGATCAAAGACAGCAAAGTCAGACATTTTCATGCACAGATAGCCTCTACAGCCAGCAATTACAGCCCTACCATTGACTGTTTACACCTCAGATGTCTAACACACACACACACACACACACACACACACACACACACACACACACACACACACACACACACACACACACACACACACACACACACACACTCTCTCCCTCTCTGCAATACACGCATACACACACACTCTCCCTCTTTCTCTCAGCAATACACACACACACACACACACACACACACACACATATAAACTACTTGCCAGAATCAGCAATCTCTCAGGGCAAAAAAGCTAGAATTTCTGAGAAGACCAATGCTAGCATCATGCTGTCATATATAAAGCTCAAATAAAATATATTATATAAAAATGATGGTCATTCTGTGTTGTCACTTAGACTCCACTCCATAAGCTGTCATAGGGAAAGTTAACATTTACAGTCAAGCAGCATAAAATTCTAAAATGCAGTACCAGTCATTTCCTAACTATACTACTCAACTTCTTTGCTCAAGAATTATAGCAAAGTCAAAAATAATAGGATAACAAAGATCCGAAATCAAGGCCATTTCAGTTTTGAAGTATTACTGTGATCCATTTAAACATTTAATAGAACAGGCTTATTACTTTGATGCATTTAAAAAGGTAATAGAACAACAGGCTTTGTAACAATATACACTTTCTGAATGACGAGAAATATGAAACTTTAATTCTAGCATTTTTGACTGATTATAATCCTCAGTAATTTACCATAAAATAAAATACATACAAGAAAATATCAGGGACAGTTGAGTGGCATGGACAGTGGACAGAAACAAAGCTGTTTTACTTTCGGCCACTATTCTTTGCTGACTGTCACAAAACAGACAATAGTGCAAGACCCAATAGTAACAACACTTAGGGTGTGTCTAACAATTATTACACATTCTCTAAGCACTGTTATGGTTAAGTCTCGAGCTAGAGAAACATGCAACAAATGTAATGTTTTCCTTGATACTGAAGTTTAATCATGGCTTTCCATATGCTACACAATTAACAGATAGCATATATTCATACAATGTCAGGAAAATAACTCTCATTTGTTCAGACTGAGTAACCCATTTGGCTCTTAGACCATTCCTGACATACTCATATATGCGGATATGACACAGTGGCACAATGTGTAGTATTGTTGTCTCATAGCAAAGAGGTTCTCCAATTCCATTCTCATCTGGGGTGTCTTCTGCAACAAGTCTGTATGTCCTCCCTGTGTTCACATAGATTTTCTCTCGGTGTTCTGGTTTCCTTTCACATTCCACAGAGATGAAGTAGATGAACTGTCACACTAAACTGGATGTAGGGGTCTGGGTGTGTGTGTGTGTGTGTGTGTGTGTGTGTGTGTGTGTGTGTGTGTCTGTGTGTGTTATGGAAGAACAACAGTGGCAGGACTAACCACGTGGTGGTAAAACATTAGCTCTAGGTGATTGTTACACCCCAACCCCAAACAGTGGCAGGGCTAGCCATCTGGAGGTAAAACATTACCTCTAGATGATTGTCACACCCCAACCCCATGTGCAAAAATGGGAAAACAGATTGTGGATTGATAGATGGATGAATGCATACTAACTTGGTATGAAGAATGCTGTTTTATAATGTTTCAAAGTGAACACTGCATGAAATATTTACTTTAGCTATGATGTTTATGCATATTTCATTGCAAAACAAGTATACATATTTTTAAAGTGCTGGAAGGAATACTGCAGGTATCAGTGACAACTTTTGCAGCATTTAGTAAGCCTTTACTTGATATCAGGAACTACCACATAAACCCCTTCTGAGTCAAGTTATTCCCAGAAATGTAAATATGGCACATATTCATAATTTGGCATGACAAAAATATCAAACCTTTTCACTTACTGACTATTCTGTTTGAGTCAGCACATATTCCTGACCTATGCATTCACCTGGTCTGTGAAATACAGACACAGTTTTCACAGAGAATTATTCTAGCATTATGTACATCTTCAACTGATACCGCAAAAGTACCATCAATTCTGTCTTGGGAAAGTTAACATTTTCTCAATTACCTGACAACCTCATTTGGGTCTGATGCCATTTCTGACCAGTGTGCTGGCTCAAACTGAGAAATGCTGTTCCACAATTCTACTAATTGGACAGCCACTGGCATGTTTACATAAATATATTTATACACATTTGCATATTGTTAACAAAATTCAACTTAAAAACACTGGTACCAAGTACCCCTAAGTGGTTTTCCAACATTATGTAAGTTTTCATTTGATATCATAAAGCAACCATATAACCTCCTGTTTGGTCAAGGTATTACAAGAAATATTAACAGTCCTTATCCATAATTTAGCACTAAAATAAACCACATTACCTCATTCACTTACTGATCATCCCATTTTTGGTCTGTAGCCATTCCTGATCCATTTGCTGATCTCTTCATTGAATTGTGTCCCACAATGCTACTATACACACAAACAAATATCAGTGTATGGGTGTATATACACACACATGGGCATATATTTAGATAGATAAATGGATAGATAGATATATTCATACGCACACACACACACACACACACACACACACACACACACACACACACACACACACACACACACACAAACACACACACACACTCACTAAAATCTGATATTCTTAGGTATGGACTTCACAGCTCCCCACCCCAACCTTTTTGATGAATTGATGATTACATGTTCTATATATAACCTGGCTATACTTGAAAAACCTTTCCCTGGTGAATCAAATCTAACAATGGACTTGTTATCAAAGGATGTGAAAATATACTGGTTGATTTGTATTACTCAAATTTGAGGCCAGTTATCATAATTTGACTAAGCTTTTTTTCTTCCTTTACACATATTTGCAGTGTACTAACTTGTTACTTTTATCAGACTAGGCTTAAAGGTTAGAGTACAGTTTGCTGGATGAAATATTCAAAGTCATAGCTGCTTTGTAAGAAAGTGATAAAGAATAAACATATAAAAAGAGGGATGAAAGTACAACAGGATACATTACCATTCAGACATGAAATAAGTCTTTCCAGAAGAATGAACTGAAAATAATGGATCACATTCCTTTGCAGTTTAAATGACTGAACCTTAGTGTGGACACATTTTACGGTCACCCCATTATCCAGGCTGTATTAATTCATCTATGAGCATACTTCCTATTTAGGCAAAAAGTCAGTACCCAGTTTTTTTTTCCTGTAACTGTGATGATGTGAGGTATTGCTAGCTATGACAGGAGACATAGGGCAGGGGATGTGTAACAATATGCCAGCATAGCTAGCTGGAGTTTTGTAAAGAATTATATGTCATTTGCATATCAAACCGATTTGTACAGGTGCTTGTGTTGGAAATGTATTTGTAAAGCTGCTTGTGTTAAAAATGTACCAAAAGTTGATCCTGTTGGACAGAAAAGAAATACACCTGTATGTCAGACTGTATTGTAACTGTTGAAATGACTATATTGTAACAGAGGTTACTGGAAGAGAAAAGGTTAATCTCTGTCCACCTAACTCTGAAAAATAATCTTAAATTAAATTACCTGGTTTAGGTCACAAAGGTTGCATCTTACAATTCTGATTGCAGCCAGAGACAAAATATATGTGAAAAGCAGGACTAGGAATCCTACTGTATTGCCCTTGGGGAGAACTAATTTCTACCCTGGAAGGGTGTAAGTTTCTGAAATGGTTTTATAGCTTCCAGATGCTATAACACATCTTAGCAAAGTTCTAGTGTGTTTATGTTAAAACACATGTGCTAGATTCTGGTTCAGTTTCTAGCAAAGGGGGTAGTGTGGGAACCAGAGTCAGATGACCAGATGTATGTGATGTCATTCTGTAATCCAGCACTGAAATGATGTTTTAATACTAGATGAGACAGAAGTCTCAGGACAATCTGTTTTTGAAACCTGACAAAGAAGGAAGACCACTCATCCAGTTCATCTTGCCTTGCTCTAGTAAGTGAACTAGGGGGCAGTACTTCTTTAGATCAGTCAGGAAAATATACTGAGGTTAGTTCAGTCAGGAAAATATATTGAGGTTAGTTAAGTATTGTTTTTCTGTATCTGTGCAAATTTTTCCATCTGTGTTATTATAAAATTTCCTGTGACTGAAACTCTGGTGTTTATTATAAACAGATATTTAGCATTTCATGTTCTTTTATTATTTATTATTAAATATATTTAAACTTTTCATTGTGGCTGGTCTTTTATTGAATATTTTAACCTTTGAGAGTACTTATATTTACTTGGTGACACTGTGGCTGCTCCTGAAAGCCTTGCTGCATTGGACAAACACTACCATTTTATTAGTTTTACTGAGTATAATTGGGTACCCATCTAACAGCCTTAGAGTGGTTAGCTTTGGAATGTTCTGGTGGCAGTATCTACACCTTATAGTCTGGGAAGAAGGGGCATAGCTGGTAAATCAAGGACAGCCTTTCCCAGGTGTTTGTGTGTGTAAATCAACTCTCAAAGAGTGTGTGCATCAGCTACTTATCAGGGACACACAGCACGGGTTTCACAGAGAGGGTGGTGGAGGATTTGGCTTGGAAAACTCAGCTGAGGACTCAACTATACAGCTGTGGTCAGTGTGAAGTCTTATTTGGGGTCTGGTGAGAAAGAGGGAAACCCATCCCCAGGACAGGAATGTGTTCCTTGTGTGCTCTTAAGGGAAGTTGTGCTTGGTGTAGAGAGCTGCATCTGAAAATACTGTGTGTATCTATCTTTGTTCCAAGTGAAAGTCCTTCACCGGTGTTAGTGGTGAGGACAGATGTTCCTCAATTACTGGCCCAGAGGAGGGACATCACAGTAACTATAAGAGAAAACATTACTGCTATTAAAGTAATATGCATAGCGCAGTCAGGAGAATGCATCTGCAGCAATTTATGTTAAAAACTTTGTCAGTGCATAAAAGGAGAGCTGTTTTTAGTGGTCCCCCCCCCCCGAACTTGCTAACACAGCTAAAGAAAGGAATGCTCAGGCAGCCTAAAAAGTATGAATGACATTCCATTATGTGTATTATCATAATGCTGTTAATACTGCCCTACAGTCATAGCACATACTCAATAGAAGTACTACTGGTTCATATTTCAAGTGCGTCTGCTAATGCCAATGAGCGGTCTTGAACCTCAGCTTTGCACAACAATCCAGACAGCAGATTAATGAGCTGTAGAAGTGTTTCCATATCGGATTAGTTTTTAGAATGACAATGTCAGATTGTCAGATGTCTGCTCAGCTGTGTGTGTGTGTGTGTGTGTGTGTGTGTGTGTGTGTGTGTGTGTGTGTGTGTGTGTGTGTGTGTGTGTATACATTAACAGTATAAGCGATTCAAAGTTACAAAATATTTATGAAAGAGTTGCATAAGGAGTGTTTTCTAATTTTCAGTTGGAGAAGCAATACTATGATTAAAGAAATACAAGGTTAGTGCAGTGCAATGCAATGGTCTGTGTGTGTGTGTGTGTGTGTGTGTGTGTGTGTGTGTGGTGGGGGGCTGCACATCTAAAACTCAAAATCATCTTTATTTTCAAAAACATATATAGAGTTAAAACTCCAGGTGTTACACATGCATAAGCAGAAAACATAGAGATCTACTTTGTGCATGTGTAAAAGTTAAAATGAAATAACTACAACTATGTAAAAGTTAAGAATACATTTGTGAGCTTCAGGTGTGGTAATAAAGGAATTTTACCTTGCCTTGATGCTGTAGGTGCCATTCTAGACACTATGTATATAGCACTATTGACGTTAATGTGTTGAGGGACTACAAAAGTTAAAACTGCTGTTTTAAATTTAAGTGGCAATCCCTTACTGTTTAATATTTGTGGGCTTTCTGTTCTGCTCTGACAAGGACCAGAAAGTCACAAATGTATTGATTGAACAAGAACTGTGCATCAACCCTCTCATATGTCACTGCACCTGTGGCTGCTTTCAAAATGGCTTCACGCACAGACATCTATTTATTTTATTTTTTAAGTAAGGAAGCACGGTATTTCTTTACTTAAAATTTTAAATAAAATGATAAACATCCCATAGCTGCAGCTCTGTACTCCTACATTCTCCACAGGACACCCCCTCCCCGGAGCTGTCAACCCCAGGTGACCACTAAATCACCCCCTATGATAATCTGCCACTGTATGTCACAAGAGTCTGATACAATGACATAAATGTCAGATATCTGTCAAACCCCAGTTAGACTGATTTTTATACTGGCAACATTTTAGGCAGAGTTTAAAAATACACATTTGCAGAATTCTGGAAGTGTAAAGTCACTGTTTACTGAAACAAATACTCAGTAAGTTAGAGCTGGACTGTTCTAACCACCCCATGGATTTAAACAACCAAACATTTACTTTAATTATACCACAGTAAGCAGAATTACTATTACCCAATGAAAATAAACAGGACAAGTAAATAACTAAGATAAATTAAATGTTTCTTTTCAAAGTGAAGAAAGCCAGACTTCCCAAGTTCCTAAAACATTACCAGAAATAAATGAGATCATCCTAATTTTTTATTTGAGGGGTACATACACAACCATAACATATTTCGAAGGAGTGGAAGAATTGCCAATTTTACTAAAATAGTTCCACATATTCGGAACTGGTAATAATACAATGAATGCTCCAGCTGGTATAACAGCAATGATTTAGTAGATGGCAAATTATTTTTGAATCTACAGGCTAGAACCACTTTAAATTCATGTTTTCACTCACTTAATGTCCTTTTACTGATTTCACAACTCTCTCCTAGTGATTATTCATGTTGTCAGCAGAAAAATCATAAGCACAGAAGCCAATCAGAAAGCATACAAGTTTCATTTTCCAGTCTCGGCTACATGAACCAGATTTAATGATGCATCCCTTCTCAGCAACATAAACATTCTCAGTACCAATCTGAAAGCAGCAGTTTTTTCTTATATCTACTATGTGACTTCAATTAAAAAAAGACTGGGAATGTCATGTGCCTATATTATAGATGAAAAGCAACAGTAAGAACTCAAGTTTAAAACATAAACCCAAATTCCTTTAGCTCAATCACATTCTAGGAGATATAACAGGAGCAAAAAGCATGTTGTAAATTTTCCTCTGTTAAAGCAAATCAGTGTGGAGCCAATGAACTGTGTAGTCTTCTGAAGATGAAGAAACTAGTATGGGTACTTTTGTCAGATTAGTTGGTCTTATTTTACCTTATGTAATTGGCTTGCTTGTATTTCCTAATAAATATCAACAGAACATACTAAGCTTTAAAAAAAATATGTTGCATGGTGAGACAGATAAAGCCCTGATTGTGACCGAGGTAACAAAGTGATGATTAGTAAATTAGTAACACAGGCACTGGAAAGTCAGATGCAGAGGGTAGAAGTGAGCAACTGGCATGGACTTGCCCTCCCTATAGGATGGGTGACAGCCCCTTCTGCTGCAACTCCGCTACCCACTGAAGTCAGGCTGTTTGCAGAAAGGAAACACAAAGTGCAAATCTGCACACTACCCACACAGTGCTCTGTGTAGCTGGGAGTTTTCACATGTACAGAAATGCAAATGTGAGAAGAATTTGGCACGGAGGGCAACTATGCACTCTTAAGTTACTACAGGGGATACAAGAACTAAGGAAGATGAAAACCTGGACTGCCTAGCTGACGGCTCCAAAGAAAAGAGCCAATGGTCGACAAATGCAGAGATGAAAAACATCTGAAAAGAGGTTAACACATAGAATCATAATTTGTTTGTTTCTAAACCTTAATCAGCTACACTTTATTAGACACTTTTCATCAACAACCAATAGTATGTCCTACTTTGTTTCATGACATGTGCAGTCTTTACTTCTATGAGAATATTATTTCATCCACTCTCCTTCCTCACCTACTGATGTCTTTTCTCAACGGATGTTTAATGTTCTAATAACTTGTTTATTATCCTCATCATAGTATTGTAGTCATTATGTTAGCCCTGGTGATCTTTATAATTCAGTACCTGAACATTTTATTGATGTACATAACTGCAATGTTTCCACATTTAGAAATGTGTTTATCCTATTGTCTTCTATCAGACAGAAACACATTTAACAGGGTCTGATTCACAACGGTTACCATGAAGTAACAGTTTCTGATTCAGAGATAGCCCTACAAAGACATTAGCACCATGGTGCACTTTCTCTTTACCTCTCAACTTGCAGATATCAAAAATCTGGGGAAAATGCCCATCAAAAATAGGAACATCTGGCCAAAAATCTGGACACCAATTAGCATAACATTTGAATACAAAGTAATGTAACCCTGCCCACCCCAACAGGGTCATGGGATAGCACCACTTAGAAACACTACAACATCGAAAGTAAATAAATAAATCTCATTCAAGATAATCAATAAATGCAGGCAGCATACACACACATTCATTTTATATAAAATACCTATCATTCTATCTGTATATACATATATTATATGTAATAACTATACAATTCATTTTATACAATCATAATTATATTCTTTCTTTCTTATCTTCAGGTGTGATGACATGACAAAGCAGACTGATACTGACTGATATTATTTGTGAAAATTTTTTTTTTACTTAATTACTTGCAAAGAAGTGGTGCTGGAAGATTTTGTGGTTTAAATGCAGGCATGGCTGCCCACCCACCCCACTGACTCCCCATCCATATCGGTCTTCTGATCCTTCTAACTTCTCTGGAAATCTGTTCTGATGCTGGAATTTATCTGGCAGTGACAGGTTGCTACAGTAATGTACAGTAGCTTTGGCATTTCCCATACAATCTCTTCTGTTCCTTTTGATTTTGTTTGTCCTCCTCCACTGCAGTCCTCTCCTGTTGCAGTGACATCTCTTGGACTACTAGTGCTCCAAGGGTATGAATAACAGCAAGAACTGCTTGTTTTGCTTAGCTAATCATCAGCTAAATTAAATTGTTTTTAGAAAGAAAGGACCACGAGACAGAGCAGCAACACGTTTTTTCCTGGCTAATCAACTAAGATAAATTGCTTTTTTCTGACGAGGCAAGGCGAAGCTGTAGCAGAAAAACAAGTCAACAGCAGTAAATGTTTTAAATTTCTGCCACCATTACTCTGTGTCTTTCCTGGTTGTCTGGTTAAGATTATATGCAACTGGACACTGCATGGGCATGCCATGACCACTGCACAGTGCCATGACCTCATAATATCACAAAGCTGCCTGATGCTGTATTTATAAAATGAAATTAAAAAATGCATTTCCTGCTGCTTGTTCACACTGCTGTCAACATCATAATTTTCATTCTTGAATGTTGAAGACTCTACAGGGCACTTGGTACTGTGTGATGATGTCAACGATCAAATACGAAGTACAAGAAAAATGAAAAATAAATCTGAATTTTAAGGGGCCAGTTGGAAATTTGTAGCACCCTATTATTGTGGGCCCCAAAGTGGAATTTTTCACCAAATTAAGGGCAGCTGAGAGACCTGGCTTTCTCTACAGTTGAGATAAAGGCTAATGAGGTACTCTGAGGTAGAGGTATACGCTAATTAACCATGTGCTCTACATCGGAGCAGCCTCTAGAAAGACATGTATCCAGTCAAGGAATTTAGAGAATCTCTCAGCTGTGTCCATTGGCATTGCCACTCTAGGCTGTTCATGGTAAGGAACACAGCCAAAAGCTTGCACTTATCCACTGTGATAGAGGTAAGTACTTAGGAGTTTAGCAGATGGGTAGTGGTGGTGGGTGCTGTGCATGCTTGTGTATCTGAATGGCTGCATGTGCGAGTCTAGCTGGGAGGTCACAGTAGGAAGGTTAGTGAGGGGATAGGTTAGGCACACTTGTTCAGGGGAGAGAGCGTGCATGTGTGTGTGTGTATACATGGGGTAGCAAGTGGGTGGTCATACCTGCACACTCCTGCAGACTAATGAGTAACTCCTGCAACATTATAGGGTCAGGGTAATGCTAAATACTAGGGAAAACTCTTACATCTCATGCCCTAAATGGCACTTAAACATAATCGGGATTGAAGGGTGGACACTAAACACCAGGGAGAACTCTAAATAGCATGCCTTAAAGGCACTAAAAAGAACTCGAACCCTGTACTTGCTAACCTCCCACAGAAGATATTAGTCTTCTGCATCACAACTAGACACCGGTGATTTAATGGAAATAAGAGCTAAAAGTTGGGATAAACATCATGAAGGAGGGGAAAGAGGATTCAAATCCTGCACCCCTGCCACATGACACATCAGCATTAGCTCAATGAGCCAACTAAGTTAGGGCAGGAAGTTGTTTTTTTTTTTTTTTTTTTTTTTTACAGTATAACGAATATCTGCAGCATTATTCAATGCTCATAACAGTTTGTGAGTTATAAAGGAGAGGGACAGAGGACATACAAAGATACCTCTCAATCGCAGCACAAAAGACATTTACAAAAAAAGCAAATTTAATGGAGGAACAAAGAGGGACAGAGTTTAATTATTTCTCTTATAAACTTAGAATGTCACTACAACAGCTTTTGCATTAGAATACTTCTGGAGCATTTCTCCACGGGCCTCCGCTGAAAACAGGATCTGTGGAACCTAGTCGGACTTTCCCGGTCAACAAATGTTAAATAAAAAAAAAATAAAATAAAAAAAAAAGAATACAATTACTGAAGGATACGAAGTGTGAAACCATAATATCTGGCAGTAATGACCGACTGTAATCATCTGTGATTTACAATGGCAGGAAAAGGGAGACATAAGGGATAGTCTATTAACACAGGAAAAGGGTAAAGGGTAGGTGTGTGCTTTTTACAGTGTGGGAGAGTGAAAAAGAGGGGTGCCTGTGCTAAAACAATGACAGCTGACAGTATTAACTATCACAGCAAAGTGGTTATCTGTACTTACTGTGATTAACAATTTATAAACATGCGAATCAGCTGATGATGAAGTCTTTCCTTTCTGTGGCTAACATGTCTCAATCACAAATCTCTGCATTGTGTAAATAGCCCCTCTTTACTGCAGTTCTTACTACAAATATTGGGGATCTTTCTGAATCCTTGGGATTATCACAAGAAAGCGGAAGCAAGACATATTATGAAATGTAATACTATCACTTCAAGTGGACTTCCATTTCCACTCAAGGGTTAGTGTGAATTATAATTATTTATTCTGAATGTTTTCTGGTGTTTTTCTGTTTGCTTTAGGTTGCTATGGATGTGCTTTTATAACCGTAATCAGCATAATGAGTTCTATAGTTCCACTGGTTATAGCTTAATTTCTGACTTAATTTAAAATACCCTTTGCTAAACTTTTCTGGTAGCCATTGTTAGCTGAAGAGATACAAAGATACTATCACAGCAAATACATTCGCAGCAGCAGTGGGTCCATGTATATTCTACCACTAGAACTAGCAGATAAAACCTGTTTCCAAGAAAGGTAAGTACAAACCATGTTCCACTCCACTCACTGGCACTTGTACCAAATACTGTATAAAATACAGTCGACTCCCTCTTATCTGGTCTGGTTAGGACTGGACCTTAGGTTGGATAAACAAATGGCTGGTTAATCAGAAAATGCATACAAAATAGCATTTATAGGTTATACATCAGTTAGAACAACATGATTTGTGTTCATATTCATTGGAAAAATGCATACCAAGTCTAAAACTCAAATGTCTGCCATTATTTAGCCTAGAGGAGTTGGAAGTACTGTTCTTGGCTGTTGTCTTTTGCTAGGGCTACTGCGGAAATTTGATGGCCGGTTAGAAAGGAGGCTGGTTAAAGACAGTCCGGATAAGAGGGAGTCTACTGTAATAATTATTCCATAAATAATGTTAGCATCTTGCTCCTCTGCTACCTCATGAAATGTATGCTGCTTACATTAGCTATAAATCAAATGTCAATAGTTAATAAATAAATAAATAAACAGCAGTGAAACACCACATGCCCATGCAACACCAAAAATGTAAGGCTTGTAGAGGACATAATCTGCCCTATAGCTTCTTAGGTAGTTGCTAGGCATGTAGTCCAGCAAACCACTGAAGACCCATGCCAAAGTTCTCCAGAGTGTTGTCTGGTTGAGACCTGCTTAGTATCACACACAAGGCAAATACGGCCTAAGAGAATCAAATCCTGGGTTACAGGAAATAGGTCTTCAAAAGTTCATAGACCATGTGCCATGCACATCCCCATAATCTTTTTCATCATTTAGGGACATCAGGCATGCAGGGAGTTTAATTTGGTGCAAAGATCCCAAGAAGTGCTGTTTTTAACCTGTTAGCTACGAGTGTCTTGTGATATTATATGCATATTGTCAATGTTAACACAGTACACAACTGGTAATATAAAAAAAAATCGTAACGGAAGCTACATACTCTACTGTGAAGAGGCAATGAATACTCCTAGACTTTAGGAACACAAGACCCATAGTTCTAACAGTCACATAAATACAATACAAGGTCATACATATGCAGGCATGTCCAATAATAGCAGAACAAAAACATTAGTTATATGTAGTTTCATAAGCATTCCATATATGGAAGTCTTTGCCATAACAAATTACAATGTATGCATTTATAACATCTTTTCTTTATGATTCGTGTGAGTTTAGCTTTTAGAAATTTTGATTTCTATTAACTTCCCATATGAAAAGGTTTACACAGACTATGTTTTACTTAGTTATTTGACAATAAATCACAGACAGTAAAAAAATTAGCAGATCAACAACAGGGACCACCTTCAAGATGTGTGAACACTTGTACTGCCCTGTTTTCTGTCGCATTGCAGTGTCCTCTGGACCACCTGACAAATGGCCATATTGTTGTTGAATCAGGTTAATTGGAATACATGCCCAGCTCATATTTGAAATAAAATAATATAAATAATGGCATTTACTAATTGCTACATCTCTCTGTTGTGCATTGCATACAACATCTGAAAACTAGATCAGTGGTTGGGACTCCCAGAACAATAATCATTGCAATTAACAATGATAATAGCATAAAGAATGATGAAAAATGCATGTATCCCTTCTAGGCTCCTGAAATTGATTGAGGTAGTGACACATTTAGGTACAAAACGCCCACAATCTGGTTGTCACTCTTTCCTATACTAAAGTGCTATAAATACCTTTGCTTTTATCCACCCTAGTGTTAATGCCATCAGGAGTTTTCTTGTTCAGAAGCCAGAATGAAGATTTTTTTCTTCCTTCTAAAGTAAATGTCAGGTTAAAGCTCAGAAGGAAAAGTATGCTTTCATAATGTACAGAAGTAAATGGGTCAAATGACCACTACCAGTATACCCATTACCTTAACAGTATATGAATAAACTTTTAATTGCATACGTTTAAAAGATGACCAATCTTTTCCATGTATTAATAACAATCAAGAATTAAAGATAACATTTTACAGTCCACACATAACACTTGCTTTATTGTTTACTCATCTGTAATGCACAGTATACCAAAAAGTTAGGAGTGCATGTAGGGTGTCATAACATACTGCCTTGTTCTTCATCTGGGACAGTGATAGAAAAGGGTTCATTTACAGGCTCTTGGGTGTCTGCATGTAGCCTGCAACTGTGTAGAATTATAACATGAAACTAACACTAACAATGGTAGTACACATTGTCAAGTGGGGTTGTGGCATCTGTTGAAAAGATTGTCTCTTAGTACAATTTTGGCCATCTTACTATTTGTTGGAGAATGGGCAAGCTTTGCATCAGCACCCTGATTGGAGAATGAAAGTCTTCCAGTAGGGCATATTAATGTAGAAGGAATGCCTGCAGAAAAACAAGCCTACTGCTTCACAGCAGCATATCAAGCTGCTATGGAGCTGGACAGAATAAAAACTAATGGCTGACATTATTTTTACACTTGCTAAGCATAATTTCTGCTGTTTAGGGAATGTAAAATGTAAAAATTAAAAAAAAGAGCCTTTGTATTTATGTGTGTGTGTGTGTGTGTGTGTGTGTGTGTGTGTGTGTGTGTGTGTGTGTGTGTGTGTGTGTGTGTATATGCGAGTATGAAAGCAGAAGAGACTTTGTGGGGTGAGACAGAGAGAGAGTGAAGAATGAGAGTGATTCCTGGCAGCAGCAGCAGTTCTGCATACCTCTCAACATACCTCTCAACTGTACACATTTTTGCAGAATGTCCAGATTTTTGCCTCATATTTTTGGTATGGTCCTCACGAAATTTTGGTTTTCTTGTAAATTGCTGGAAAAGCATTGAGAATTGAAATCAGAAAATAATGACAGGCATTTGAATTTCAGAATCCATTCCCTTCAGAAAATGCTTGCTAATGCAAAATGTCTATCAACTTTCTAAGTTTGTAAAAGCAATATTTAAAAATTGTCCCTATTTTTGGATCTTTGTTGTCCCACTATTTATGGATTTGTGCAGATTTTTTGTTCCAAGAGGTTGAGAGGTAGGCTCTCCACCTCTTACCCAAACATATATATTTTTTATGTAAAATGCTTCCTCCACCACCATTAACATACGACAGCAAGCTTAAAACATTAGGCAGAAGAACAATTTTACAGAGAGCCCATTCTCTAAGCATAATAATAATGTCCTCCAGGGTGTGTGTGTCAGTGTGCAATTTATGCCCTTCCAGGGGTGTAGAGGCCCTCCGCCTGCGGCATTGGACCTCATAGCACCCAGTGGGTGGGCGTTAATTACACATTAACACAAAGCCGGTCAGGCATTATTGCTTGCATAATGACCTTAAGATGCAATATGAATGGCTTCCACATTCGTTTCAATGCCAAAAATGAGACATAATTGTGAAGAAGAAAAATGGCAATGAACATTAGAATATTACCAGCACTCTATCAGAATAATTTTGCCATCTAAAAGCCAGATTTTATGAGTCAGTTAGTTCAAAAATAACCGAAAGATGTATATTAATCAAAAACTTCTCTATTTTTGAGACAGTGGCATTAATCCAGGAATTTCAGCTCTGAGAACAAAAAAAATTGAAAAATTAAAAATAAAAATAATTTTGAGAATTTTACTATACAAATCTACTACTCGGCAAACATAGCAAAAAAGTACAGTTTTGTACCTACCATAAATGTAGATGTTCGAAGATCCACATTGCTGCAGTCCTTACACTTGGGTAGTCCGCTGTCCTCGGTCGGCCCGAATATCAAAGTATAAGGCTGACGTCGGTCAAGGCGCATTTGACTGACATCAGGACGTCGGTCATGCGCATTTGTACCCTGACGTCATATCCTCAGTCTTTTCTTGCCCCAGATGTCAGAAGACCCTAAAAATAAAGGTCAAAACCAAAAGACAGCAAACAACCAACCAACCACCCTTGCACTAACTATATGTACAATATATACAATATACACAATATGTACAACCCAACCCACACAACCACCTCTAACTACAGAGGGGAAGGAGGGAGGGTAAATTGGACTGCAGCAATGTGGATCTTCGAACATCTACATTTATGGTAGGTACAAAACTGTACTATGTTCTTCATCTCACATTGCTGCAGTCCTTACACTTGGGTAGAATCCCAAAGCAGAGGTAAGGGAGGATGGCTAACTACAAGGAAGCAGGAGCTGCCAAGATGCCCTGCAAAACAGCAGTGGCAAAACCAGCCCTGGATTTAGAGTAAAGTGGCAGGTGATAATGCCTAGAAAAAGTATGCACTGAACTCCAAGTAGCTGCCTCCAAAATATCCTTGGTTGCCACTCCCCTCAAAAAAGCTGTCGAAGTGGCAGTAGCCCTAGTGGAATGAGGCCTAATCCCAGCTGGAATCTCCTTGCCATGATGGGAATAACAGAAAGCAATGCAAAACCCAATCCACTTAGAAATAGGTTGTTTTGACACAGGCTTGCCCTGAGAACTCAAAGCAAAAGAAACAAACAACTGCTGAGGCTGCCTGAACCCTTTAGTTCTGTCCAAATAATAACGCAACTGCCTGTGTACATCTAAAGTGTGCAAAATCTTTTCCCCTTTATTTTGGGGATTTGCATAAAAAGTAGGCAAATGAATAGTTTGGTTTAAAGCCACACTAGAAACCACCTTAGGCATAAAGGAAGGATTAGTACGTAATGATACCCTATCCTTATGGAAAATCAAGAAAGGCTCAACCGCCATAAGGGCCTGCAATTCAGAAACCCTTCTTGCAGAGGTAATGGCCAACAAAAAAACAGTCTTCCATGACAAGTATTTCAACTCAGAAGTAGCTGCAGGCTCAAAAGGTTGTAGAGTGAGTTTCTCCAACACAAAATTGAGATCCCAAGCAGGAGTAGGAGCTCTCCGTGGGGGTCTTATATTCTTTGCCCCTCTAAGAAATTGCTTGAACAAAGGATGAGAAAACAATGGTGGGTCGCAATCATAGTGAGCCGAAATTGCTGCAGCATGAACTTTAATAGAAGAGAAAGACAAACCTTTGTCTAGTAACTCAGTAAGATATTGAAGAGCCACACACAAATTAGGCTCAGAAACATCAAAATCTTTTGCTGCACTCCAAAATAAAAATCTCTTCCATTTGTCTGCGTACACTTTCCTTGTACTAGGCCTTCTAGCTTCCAAAATAACATTCAAAACTTGCTGAGGAAGTGGAGGCCCACTATGGTTCAAAACAGAATATGCCAGGCTGTTAGGTGCAGAGAGTGAAGCTTGACATTTAGCAAATGGCTGTCCTCCTGCGACAACAGGTGTGGAATCGAAGGCAAAGGCCATGGAGGCTTCCGTACCAGACTTCTCAGTAATGGGTACCAGTGCTGTCGAGGCCAATCCGGAGCTATTAAAATCATTCTTGGCTTGTCCTGTCTGACCTTTAGAAGTACCTTTGGGAGGAGAGGCAGAGGAGGAAAGGCATACACATGAAGATTGCTCCAATTGAAAGAAAGAGCATCCACTCTCCAAGCTGTGGGATGAAACCTTTTTGTGCAAAACTTTGGCAGCTGATGGTTTAGTGGAGAAGCGAACAGATCTATGTCTGGAGTTCCCCATGACACTGTCAATTTCTGAAATACATGAGGATCCAATTTCCACCGTGGGGATCCATAATTCGCCTGCTCAACACATCTGCTAAGGAGTTCTGTGCTCCTGGCAGAAACCTTGCCTGAAGATTGAGCTGTAAACTGAGAGCAGTCTCCCACAAAATCATTGCTTGCCTGCATAGAGGATAAGAATGTGTTCCCCTTGCTTGTTGATGTACCACATGACAGTTGTGTTGTCTGTTAGAATCAACACCTGCCCTGGAAGAAGTAATTCCTTGAAAGCTATTAATGCAAACTGGACTGCTAACATCTCCTTCATGTTGATATGTAGATGTTGTAGTCTGACAGGCCACTTGTTTTGTATCCACTTTCCATTTAGATGAGCTCCCCAAGCTTTGTCTGAGGCATCTGTCGTTAAAATCTGACTCGCCTCTGGCCGGGTCACAGAGAGTCCCTTGTTTAGGTGACATTCCTGAGCCCACCACAAAAATTCCTTTTGAATGCAAGGTATTATTTGAATGACAGTGTCCAGATCCTGGCAGTGCTGTGTCCATACATTTTTGAGATACCATTGTAGCTTCCTCATATGCAGTTTGGCATTGGGAAGCACCAGAATACAAGATGCCATGAACCCTAAGGCTTGAAGGACTGTGCTTGCACAGTCAGCCCGGACTGATGAGATAGTTGATGGTAAAGTAAAGGGATAGACTCTTTTGTTTGTCCGGGGTTAAAAAGGCCATCTGGGATGCTGTATTCAGTCTCACACCCAGAAAGCACATGTCCTGAGAGGGTACTAGACTGGACTTTATTTCGTTCACAGAATACCCCAGGCATCTTAGCACTGCTATCACATATTCCAAATGATGAAGAAGCTCTTCCCTTTCTTGAGCCAGAATCAGGCAGTCGTCCAAATAAGGATAGATCTGTATTCCTTTTAGCCTGAAGAAAGCTATCACTGGAGCCAGAACTTTCGTGAACACTCTGGGCGCAGTAGATAAGCCAAAGGGCAATGCAGAGAACTGATAGTGAGAAGTCCCAGCTCGAAAACGCAGATACTTCCTGCAACTTAGTCTGATAGGAACATGAAGGTAAGCCTCCTTGAGATCCAAAGTTACCATCCAATGATCTTTGCCCAGCAGAGGTAAAAGCTGCTGCAACGCCAACATTTTGAACTTGGGAATGTCCAGATAAGTGTTGAGGATAGATAAATCCAAAATTGGTCTCCACGTGTTCCCCTTCTTTGGTACTAGGAACAGGCGAGAATAAAATCCTAGGCCCACTTCTGGCATAGGGACCGGCTGTATGGCCCCTATTTGGAGCAACAGAGAAACCTGCTTGTGAGCCTCTATTCTTTGTTGAGGAGGAACGTCTGGCATGCCTTTGAAAGGAGGCAAGGTATGGAAATAAAACCTGTAGCCGTGGTGTATGATATCCAATACCCATCTGTCTTGGGTAATTAAACTCCAATTTTCTTTGAAAAGTGCCAACCTTCCTCCCAAAGGTGCTGCCAGACAAGAAGGCTCTGGCAGCTGAAAAGGTAGGTCATTGGGACTGTTTACGAAAGGACTGACCCCTGCCCTCACCCGAAGACTGTGCAGGAGAACTCCCTGTTCTAGGCCTGAAAGAGCCCTGAGCTCTGCCCCTACCACGTCTAGATCTACCCCTAGACTGGGAATCATAAGAAGGATACGTCCACCCCTTAGTAGGCCAATTTCTACTAAACTTTGGAGGCTGGACCTGCAAAAAATCTTTAACAGTCTGCATAGACTTAGCTTTGTCTTCCATTTTCTTTAAAACTGCTTCAACAGGAGGACCAAACAACACGTCAGATTGTAAAGGAGCATCTAAAATCCTTGTTTTAACATGTTCAGACAAATTTTGATCCCTTAGCCAGGCGTGCCTGCGAAGAACTGACCCAGTGGCAGCCACCCTAGACGAGGCCTGTACAGCATCAAAACCACATTGCAAAGAATGCTTACCCACCTGTTCAGAAACATGTACTAAATCTTGCAACTCTTTACAATCAATACCTTCTGCCAGAGCATCAACCTTAGACTTCAATTGTGAAAGGAGATAGTTTTGGTATTTCAACATGTGAAACTGGCAATTCAAAGCCCTCATAGCAAGAGTGGAAGAAGTATAAACTTTCTTTCCCCATCTATCCAAGGCCCTAGCCTCTTTGTCTGCAGGAACCGGATTCTTAACAACAGAAGCCTTAACACCTTTAGGCCCCTGGCTAACAGTTTCTGGGTCTGCCCTAGGACTCTAAAAAGATACTTATGAGCTTCAGGCACCCTGTAATACCTATCCGGCTTAACAGGAGCAGGAGGCAAAGAATCAGGATTAAGAGAAGCCTCTGTAAAACATCTTCCACTACATCCAAAACAGGAGGTATAGCCAAAGGCCTATGCTGGGGTAAAACAAAAATTCCCTAAGCCTTTTCCTGGAATCAGAGAAGTCCTGACCTTCCCACTTAAAATGCTCCCTCATAGAATGAAGAGTTTCTGAAAATGAAAAATCCTCAGGAGGAGAAGCAGAAGGAGTAGAATCATCCACATCAGAATCAGAATAAGGAGAGTACTCCTGCAAGTCTTCAGCCGAAGACTCTGAAACATCTGAAGCCTGCTCAAAACCCCCCAGCTCAGGCTCCACCCTAGGTCTCTTATCAGGATGGGCATAGAACCCTAATCAAAGTAATCAAATCTTCTGCCATTTTAAGCATATGCTTCTTGGGCACAGTTCCTGAAGAGCTAGGGGTAACACCAACTGAAGCTAAACCTGGCCTGCCCCTGGGAGAAGCCTTTGAAACAGAAGGAGAGGGCCTAGCCACCCTGGGAAGAGAGGGGAGTATAGTAACCTGAGAAGCCCCCTCAGCCTGACTTGCCTCCTGAGAGGCCACATCTTGCAATAATAAAGTCTCACCCTGGGAACATAAAGAAGCCTCCGGTGAAGCTACCGGCTCCACCGACACCTCTAAAGAACCGGCGTCCGGTACAGACGGTTCTTCTAGCCTGGGCTTAACTGCTTTGTCCTTGCGCTTCTTCGAAGAAGCGGGCGTCGGAGCATCCGACGGCATTTTATAATTGCGCCGCTTCCCAAAGACTAACCTTGCACAATCCAACCTTCTCTTTATAGTGCGTTTATTAAATCTAGCACAAGAGCGACAGCCAACAACGTCGTGCTCAGGCCCTAAGCAAGGAATACACAAAGTATGATAATCTCTATGCGGTATCTGTTTCCCACAAGAAATGCAATTATTGACTTTTTCTGACATCCGTAAATCACTGAGGCAAGAAAAACTAAAATATTCCCCAACGGGTACTTAGCCAACTTTGAACTCGGTCTGAAACTTCAAATCGAAAAATCTCAGAACGCCAACCGGCACTTGCAATGCTGCTTCTGCATCGGACCATGCGGCAAAAAAGACTGAGGATATGACGTCGGTCATGCGCATTTGTACCCTGACGTCCTGATGTCAGTCAAATGCGCCTTGACTGACGTCAGCCTTATACTTTGATATTCGGGCCGACCGAGGACAGCGGACTACCCAAGTGTAAGGACTGCAGCAATGTGAGATGAAGAACATCTGTATATGAAAGAGCTACCATTCATTCATTTTCAGTCAAAAATACAGAACTATTTTCCAGTTCCATCATTTTCTTTCATGACCAGCTAAAGCATTTGTCATGGTAAACATTATCACTTATACCAACATCATCTTTAATACCCGAAGACAATCTGGCAGCAGGTTAGAAGTAGCAGGTACAAAAATTAAATTGCAGTAGTACTGGATTAGGTGTAAAAGCTGCGGTGCTACAGCGGTAGCGTTGTTGACTCACAGCAAGAGGTTCTCCTTTTTGATTCTCGGCTTGAGTGCCTTCTGTGTGGAGTCTGCATGTCCTCGCCACAGTAGAGTGGCCTCCGAAAGACATACATGAATGGGCATGCCTTCAGTGAAGGTTAGGCATTGGGCTGCCAACTTGGCACCATAAAAAAAATCTACTGCCAGTCATTACCGGACCGGAGTTCCACTGTGGCGACCCCTAACCGGGAAAAGCCGAAAAGACAAACAAACTATTTCTGGATTAGGTGATGAAAGTAAAAGAATGTCAAGCTGTAACTTTCTTTGACTTGTCTGCAGATGATGCTATTAATACATTCACTGTGTTTAATCTTACTAAAAAAAACACACACCAATTTGTTTGTCATTAAAGACAATTCCTGCACTAATGTGAACCAAAAAGGACTCTACAACATACCATGTTTGCTTTTCATTAGAAACCAGGGGTTTTATGGATCTATTGATCCATACAACTAAAATGAGACACACAACAAATGCCTGTGACCACAGTGAGCTGTAATACTTGTTGCTGAGAAAAAAGAATTGTCTGCAAAGTTAAAATGTCAAAGTAAGAAGTAAGTTGATAGCAGATTATGGTTCAACTATGGTTAAAGAACAATGACTGGAAACCAGTTCCGTCAGGGTAGAAATGTTTTTACTGTAACAGACATTCTAAAAAAATCAGGTGCAGGTGTTATGATAGGGATTAAAGATAGCTATGAGACTTGTGATTATTACATGTTCAATGATAACACCAATACTATAGACTGTGCAACTGTGACAATAAAGACAACCCTGGAACATATAACAATTGTTGGAGTGTACAGACCCCCAAAGTCAAGTGCAGATGACCTAAAGGAATTCATACATTTCTTACATGAAACACAGGCGGGAAGAATAATATTAGCTGGGGACTTACATTTACCAGAAACAGACTGGAATAATATTGATTCAACAGTGTTAGTAAAGAAATTATTCACAGAGTATATTCAGGAACAACAAATGCTTCATATTGTAAAAAAAACTAACAGGGGACGGAATATACTGTTGCTGCCTCACAGCAAGAAGTTCTCCGGTTCGATTCTCGGCTGGGGTGCCTTCTGTGCGGAGTCTGCATGTCCTCCCTGTGGTCACGTGGGTTTCCTCCGGGTGCTCCGGTTTCCTCCCACATCCCAAAGACGTGCAGTAGGTGGATTGGACACTCTAAATTGGTCCTAGGTGTGAGTGTGTGCATGTGTGTGCCTTCTGTGGAAAGTTGGGCACCGGGCTGGCAACTCGACACCATAAAACTCCACTGCCAATCATGAGCGGACGGATGATCCACTGTGGCGACCCCTAACCGGGAAAAGCCGGAAGAAGAAGAAGTTTGTGTTCCCGAAGAAATTACTGTAACTTCAAGTCAAGTTTTACCACCATTGATGTGCAGTGATCATGGGGTCATAAATGTTAATTTGTTGCTAGATAATTCTGCCAAACTGAAATCTAAGCCAATGCACAGAAGGTTAATTACAGATTATAGGGCAACAAAACAGTTACTATATAAAACTAACTAGAGTGAGGTGTTCGGTGGAAAAACTGCAGATGGAATGTGGAAAGTTTTGAAAGAGAAATTGTTTGAGTGCAAAAAGTCAATAAAATATTTAACATCAGGGGGGGTATATTTCCATAAGAACAAGATACCTGATTAAGGTGAGAGACAAAAAATATAAGAAATGGAAGAGAGGTCGAACTACGACTTTGAAAACTGAAATAAATGAGCTGGACAAACAGATTAAGCATAGTGTTAAACAAGCTCAAGAAAAATTTGAAGAAAATGTATACAAAGATATTGAGCATAATAGGAAACCTTTTTATAGATGCATAAGATGTGGAAGGAGTAAAGATACACAAATTGATAAACTGTGTGCGGATTCTAAAATTTCTCAGACACAACAGATTATAGATATATTTGCAAAATGTTATGCAAAACAGTTTGGCTCCACAAAAGGGGTGGTACGTTGTCCTAGTGACATCCAGGTAACCCCAGATACTGGAATCAAATTAGATTATATTGAAAAAGAACTGGGCAAACTAGATCCAAACAAAGTGCAGGGAGGAGACGGAATAAGTAACAATGACCTGAGAACACTTAAGCATGAACTTACACTGCCATTACATCTATTATTCACTAGGTCATATAAATATGGGGAGATTCCTCAAGATTGGAGACATGAGCTTATTAAACCTGTCTTTAAGGGAAAGGGGAGTAGGACAAACCCAAAATCATATAGACCCTTAAGTCTGATTTCATGTTGTAGAAAAATAATGGAGAAGGTAATACTGGATAAGTTATTGTCAAAACTGGATAGGTTGGGACTTGAAACTGTATATCAGCATGCATATGTTGAAAATAGATCTATTACCACCTGTAACATGATGTTCTATAACAATATAATAACAGCTATGAATGAAAAATTGTGCTGTGATGTGATTTATATAGATTTAACTTTAGCATTTGACAGGGTCATGCACAAAACACTGATCAATAAATTAGTACAACTAGGTATTGATGTACTGTTGATAAGATGGATAGCTGCATGGCTTACAAATAGGACATGGCAAGTATCACACCAACTGGACAGGTGAAATCCTTGGTTACAGTCAAGGTGTCCCACAGGGCTCTGTACTAGGCCCTTATTTGTTTAGATTGTATCTTTCAGACCTTACTTTTTCATCTGAGGTGTTCTACAGTCTATATGCGGACGACCTGAAATTGGGTAAACTGATTACAAGTGTTACAGATAAGGCAGGTATGCAAAATAATTTGACTAAATTAACCATTTGGGCACAGGAGAATAAAATGTTGATAAATACATCAAACACTAAGCATATGAGATTTGGAAGATAAACTGAAAAGTGAATATTTAATATAACACACAGTGATTGAAACTGTAGACTCATTTAAGGACCTGGGTGTATGGGTAGATTCAGCTATGAGTTTTTCTAATCATATCAACCAATTGGTTAATAACAGTTATAGAACTATAGATTGTATAAAAAGATTTATAAAGTCTAGGAAATCAAAAATAATGAAGTCATTGTTTGTTAGTTAAATTAAACCCAAACTTGAGTATGGAATAACAATTTGGAAACCCTATAGGAAAAAAGCATGAATTAACTGGAAAGAGTACAGCGGAAATATACTAAGGGCATCCATGGATGTGAAAATCTAAGTTATTATGAAAGACTAAAATATCTGAACTTGTACAGTGTCTCTTACAGATATTTAAGAGGAGATCTTATTCAGGTACACAGGGCATTTAGAGACAACTACCTCTGGGAATGTTTGGGGTTATCAAAAAGTACTAGAGAATCATTAGATAATCTATGTAGAAGATTCTATAGGAATGAAAAGTGTACTAATTGGTTCTCTGACAGAGTAGCTGATGCTTGGAACAGACTACCAAATCACATTAAAGCAAGTACTAGTTTAGATATTTTTAAGAACAGCCTGGACATTTATTATTGGAACAAGTGTTCTGACATATTGGCAAGCTAGAAGGGCTTTAATGCCCGTGCTTGAAACATTTGTATGTATGTATGTATGTATGTATGTATGTATGGATAAAGCTAAGAATGTATGTAGAACAGCAGCAGCAGTACAGTGGCTAGGCGGGGCAAAGGGGGCAATTGCCCAAGGTGCAAAGTGTGTGGGTGGGGGGTGATTAGCCAACTCTTTAATGCATACAAGCTTTTAAAAGCCTGTATTGCATTTGCGGTCATACCTGAGCACTATAGCACTCTGCGTGTTGGGTCTAAACTGTAGCAAGTCCAGTTAGCCACAGTACAAATGTAAAAAAGGATATTTTTCGGGTTTTTTTAGCTGAATCCTGAGTGGTGCAGCACTCCATTCAGGGTATACACTGTAGCAACTGCTTGCTACATTTGCAGTAAGCAGTTTGCTACAGTTTAAAATAAACATTTTTTTACTAAAATGAGAGTAAGGAGGATCGGGGCAGATGGCAGAAATGGGACCCAATTGACAGTGGCATTAGGGAGGGGTGAGTGTATGTGTTGTGTAGTTGGCCTATTGGTAAATGGGACCCAAATGAGGGGTGGGTATATGTGTCGTGTAGTTGGCCTATTGGGTGGTGTGCCAGGAGACGGAGAAGAGACTGGATATTGTTTGCAGGAAGGCAGCCAATTGACATTTTTTTTTTTTTTTTGCTCTTCGCTTGAAGAGCTGAGGCACTAATCCATGGTATCGACATGGGGGGGGGGGGTGATGTCACCTATGTTTCCAAGCAGCAGAACTGACTAATGTGTAGATGACAGAGCTCACTGAGGTTTTAGATGCATGAAAATGAGTCTTAAGTTTGTTAATACTAATCACAACAGTTCTGTCAGGGCTAAGTACAATATGAGAAATGCCTCAAACACTACGGTGGCAAAGAAAGCAAAATTATGCTTGACAACTATGTGCTAGCAAACATTGGGGAGTCCAACTATAATATAGTAAATTAAAAGTTGTTTGGGAGATGGTGGACAGATACCATCACACATTCTTATCTCTGATAAAAGTCTACAAATTGTCAACCAAGAACTGTATATGTTTCCACAAAACTGGGAATTTCTGTACATAACCTCTGCATCAAGGTATCC
The DNA here is from genome assembly GCF_019279795.1 of Protopterus annectens. Taxonomy (NCBI): domain Eukaryota; kingdom Metazoa; phylum Chordata; order Ceratodontiformes; family Protopteridae; genus Protopterus; species Protopterus annectens. The sequence continues at coordinate 490,550,965 of NC_056746.1, read as the reverse complement.
ACAAATGCAATAGACATGTCGAAAGAGTCATGCAAACTGTAGAACATTTCATTAAAAATGTGTTGCCACCTCTAAACAAGACAGTTATCTAGTTTTGTTTGTGTATATATAAACACAGCAATAAAACTGATAGAAATGTTACTTTCACTTGTGTTGATGTGACAGCGAATGTAGGCTAAGTTACCTACCTCATCACTTCTACTTCAAACAGAAAAAATGCCAAATGAACAAACAGCTTTTCAGAAACCTTAGCAAAACCAGAAGATGTACTTTGATCAATCCATCACTATACTATTAACCCTGATGCCTAGAAGTACAGGAATAATCTAGACTCCCACCTGATACACACGACAGGAAGGTGCTGTGTTTGACTAAGCAGGCAACATGAGGTTCTACACTGTTTAGACCAAGGATGGTTTGATGCTTATATGTAACAGCAGGCATTTACATGGGCTGGTGTGTTCTCATCTCAGAATAACAATGTGACTGAGAAATTGCCAGTATGAGACAAGTCAACCCAAGCAATGTTACAATTGCAAAACAAAAAAAGCTGTTCTTAAGATGCGTCCATCTAAATACTGGAACATTACTATGCAAATCAGTCATAGGAACCATAAAATGCCCAGCCATATACACATTTAAGTAGAAGCACTTAAAGTTATTACCACCCTTTACAAGCACTTAATAGTGTTTACTTCCAAAATGAAGCACTCTCATGTACAACAAGCCTTGTGTAAATTTATATCTACCCATCCAATCAAGAAAACATTTAAAGACAGACAAAGAATCTTGACTGGCAGAGCTTTAGTCAATATCTAATTTACAGCAATGAAAGATACTATTGTACCTGGTGTGGCAATGTGTTAGATGTGAATGTTACACCAAACATGCTAGCTTCATCTACAAGCAACTCCAAAGTATCTACATTTGGTAGATCAACAAAAAAGACATTAAAATGGAATTATTTTGGAGTGTTATGGTAGTAAAGACTGAGTTATATACTTGCCATCTAATTATTGCAAATTCTTATGGAATACTACTCACTGCACTCTTATTTCAATATGTATGTGTCTCAATCTTATGATTACGTGTATATCATATGAAGACCCAGGTATAGAATAGTTTAGTATTGTCTAGTGTACAGTACTAAATATTCTTTGCATCAATTATAGGCAATTAGAGTAAGGGAAATTACATAATTTATAGTTCAGTGTACCTTTTAGTAACTCATAGGTGGAGCTTGCATGCATGATGTCATATTATGCTGCATGCTCTTCAGTGGGTGCCACAATATTAAAGTATAGGGTATGTATGTATGTATGTGTATATATACACATATATATATATATATATATATATATCTCTATATATATATATATATATATATATATATATATATATAGCATAAAGGTGTGCAGGGCCAGGCTTTGGTTAACTGGTGTCCTAGGCAAAAGGGCTCCACAGCAGCCCCCTCCCACACCACCTGGTGCCCCCATCCTGGTCTACCTACACCATCCAGATTACTGGAAAAGTAACCCTGCTAGAGTGGTGCCCTAGGTGGCTGTCTAGGTGGCCTATGCTTAAGGCTGGCTATGAAGGTGTGCAATGTTACATAGTGAAACAGAACCCAACAATGACAGTACACAGCCTATTAGCTAAAAGAAACAGATACTCCCCTTTTAAATTTTCCAAGTCTTTTGGGTTTCTAATACCATGGCAGGAAAAGACCCCATTCCTAAGTCAAAGTATGATAAAATTCATTGTTTCAATCTTTGATGTTAGCCAGAAGTGCTCTTAGCAGCACACGCAATGTGCCCAGTAACAACTCCTGCAATACATATGAAATTACATGTATCAGAAACATATCTAAGTATTATTGAAAATTCTTTTTTATAAGACCCATTGTTCCTACTACTACTACTGGAACTGTCTGGGCATCTTTCTTCCACATTGCCCTCGTTTCTGCCTGCAGATATTGGTATTTTATGACTTTCTGTCCCTCTGTACGTAAGACACTGCAATCACTGGATATGGTAATTTCGGTGAGCAATACTACTTTTGTCTTCTTTGTCTACTTTGTGACTCATATTTCCAGTGTTTCAGCCACTTCGATTTTATAATGTTTGTACAATCCCCAATGCAACACACAGTCTTGCCATATTATTATGGCTTTCAGTATACAGTCCTTCTGCCATTAGTATATCACAACCAGCAACAAGATGTGTGACTGTTACCAATTCTCTTTTACAAAAGCTATATTTGTCTGTTTCTCCCACATGTTCAATGACTTTGTAAACCAATGTGTATGTAGTCCACCATCTTGGGCCACCAATATTAACCTTTCATCTTTTGGTTTAAATTCACCTCTCCTTAACCATTCCTGCATTTGATCCTGATCAACATGAGGTTGTTCCAAGAGGTTTCAATACTTGCAACTATATTTATGCATTTTCCACATTTCTTGCCTTCTCATCTGATCATTCGCCTTATATTCTTTTGTTTTTTGGTACATTCAGTTACTGCCCGACTTTTACCTACTTCTGGTTTAATTTCCATTCTCGCTTGACACCAATATGCTTCTGCTTGTGTAAGCAGGCAGGTCATCTTAGATTGATTCTCCTCATGTTTCAAAACTTTCACTATGTTTGGGTCATGTGAGGTTAGTCACAAGACTGCAGATCTATACATACGATCAATTTCGAGGAGGCCCATACCTCCTTTAGAATCTTGGTATGCACTGATTTTTATAAATCATGTGATGAGCATGAAGCATCTTTCTTGTTCTCCTGTCCAACTGATCCAACACCTTCTGGGGCCAGTCAATCACTCCAAAACTGTAAGTTATGTCAGGAAGAGCAAATTGGTTTATAGCTTGGACCTTTCCCCTAGATGTCAGCACTGTTTTTTAAGTCTACTAAAGTATTCCTTACTATGTTTTATTCATATTTGTTCATGTTTTATTGTTGATCCTTCATCAGTTCCTGAATAGTTATACACTCCCTCTTGCTCAAGTTCTTTTATATCACGTTCCTGTTACAAACTGATGTTTTATTGGTGCTGCAAGAGTGTTGCCCCCAAAATGGACAGTTGGAAGGTTTTGCCCCACGGGAAATACTGTTGCAGAGTTTAGTGTGTATGTGTGAATGTTATGATTACCATCAGTCTGTCAGTCAAACGTGTAGTATGTAATATACTAAGTACTGTGCTTTGTGTGTTTAAGTGCAGTTACATCCTGGTGAATAAAATTACCTAGTTCCAATCTTCTCTAATAAAACATGGGTGCACCACACAATATGCAGAAGGTCATAGGTAGTTACTACACATGTGGTCCAGGAGAACATTGAAGAACTTAGCCCAATGTCGTTGCCTCAAAGCACTTTCTGGTTAAGTGATTTGCTCAAGTCCACACAATAGAAAATGGAAGGCTGAAGGAAACAAAACTTGGAGCAGGGAAAACAGCCTCTTAACAGCTCACAGCCATAGTACTCTGAACTAACTGCTAGACAGAAACATATGCCTGATCAGACACCTGAACTCTGGACCCTAAGATTAAACATCTGATGCTCTACTATCTAAGCTAATTGTGCTTCTATGCAAATACAACACATGTAGGTATGAAGTCTCAGATAGTTGTACTGTGAAAGTCTCAGACAGATGCTACTGTGATGTGTCTCTTTGCAGTGGTAAGACCAGATTTCTCAAAGTGCTTTACATTATTTGGTGGGACAGATGGATGTGGTAACAAACTGAGCAGGCATCATCTTGCAATTAACACCTACATGTGGACTGATTTGAAAAGACAGACTGGATCTAGATAAGCCAAGGCAGCATCTGTAGGTACATACAAGTCGAGTTACTGACTTGTCCTGTGAGTACAGAGATGGTTAATCAAACAGTAGCAAGGTAAGTGAATGAGACATGCGTCCATAACATTGCATGTTGACTAAAGTCTGAAAATGGTTATTTTCCATGAAGCTGGTACTTTATTTGATAAAGTAATGCAGTATTCATTTTTAGGCTGTACAGAATGCAACAAGTTCTTCTTAAGAGTTGCACTTCAGTGCCCCAAAGCTTTATTCCCTTTGAAACAGTGATAGCATCATAAATATTTTATTATTTAGTTAATAACTGCTTTAAGTGATTAGTAAGGGTTTTAAGCAATCAGCATGTGTATTATATGTGACAAATGTAAATTTGAAAAAGTGGCAAAATATGGGGTGTTGTTTGTTAAGCAAACAGTACATAAATCAAAAGTATATAACATTTCTATAGCACATGACTTCTAGTATTTATTTATTAAAAAAACAACACATGGTTATGGCACTTCTACAGAATTGGACAAGATTATCAATATGATAGGCTATGGTTTGTTAATGATCAGAAGTCAGAGTTGTGATGTCAGACTATGGTAAAACACTGTATAAACATTTTGGAAATGTCTGAAAGTAGCAGACAACTGTTTAAAAGCAATCCTTCTATAAACGCATGAGAACTGCTTGCAAAGATTTATTGTCGGAGTTGTATTCTTCTATGCAGTTTATTTAAATTTCCTAAATTATTCCTAAACTACCTCTCATATGTACAAATACATGTCGGTCAACATCTCTTCTCGCTTACGTTTTTGTCTATTTTTTTGTCTTCTATTGTTATGACAAAATACATAAAATTATATCTACCTAACACATCACTAGCTAACTATACCCACTGCTGAATATGTTGCTGATGTTGCTGCAAAATGTACTTGCTTACTTCATAATTATCTGCTTTATTCATCTTCAATTTGTATGTAATGCTGCTAATATTAGCTGAGCATTCTGCATGTTGTATTAAGTACTACTACTGCTATAAACAGTTTTTGTAGAGCTTTTGTATGTAATGATGGTAAATATTAATCTGAGTATTCTGTATGTTGTATATGTACTACTGTTACTATTTTGTGTGGAGCTTTTCTCCCTGCAAGAAGCCTCAACAGAATATAATGCCTGAGATTACAGTGCTGCTTCTGGCAGATTTAGTTTGGGGAAATGAGAATGCTTTGTATACTGACCATTACAAACCAAGAAGAGCAGTTACTGAAATGTCTTTTGATTAACTGTGAAATACACAGATCATTGTGTACAAGCAGAAGCTCCACATGCTTTGTTAAATGAGTTTTTAATGTGTGATTTGTGCTGAAATTGTATTTTTTATCCTTTGGATTTTATTGTGATGCAAGAGATGTACTTGCATACACCACTCTGTTAAAAATCCTAGGTATTTTTAGACTGACAAGTTGTGTTAGTTGTTAGAAAACATGGCTAGCCAATATTTTTATAGCAATTTTTTTTAGAAAATATATAGATGTTTAGATGCAGGATTTATAAAATAATGAAAACGAAATATTGACAGTGAATAGAGACAAGTTAATGCTTATTGTAGTACATAATCCAATTACAACTTTAATTCTAAACCTTGGACACAGCAAATGAAACAAGGAAACAGTTGCCTGACTATTTCATTATCAGAGCAAACAATTCTTCTTGGCAGTTATGCACATGACAAACTTTAAGCCATGTAGGGAAAAAATATGTGATTCAAACTTAAATCAGGCAAACTAAGACAACAAAAAGTAGGAAACATTAAGCTACAGACTAAATGAGTGCCTAGTATCCTAAGTGAGATATAGATCAAATAAAAAAATAATCCGACTGCTGAGGAGTGTATCAGTAGATGCATCAGTTTGCCTAGGGTTTCTCCCATCACTGGAAAGATGCAGACAAGCAGAGATGTTAAAAGTCACAAAAAAGGATTATTTTGCCATCAGTTATTTGGAATATGCTGCCTAAAAGTCACAAAAAAGGATTATTTTGCCATCAGTTATTTGGAATATGCTGCCAAAACCGAAATTTTTATCTACAATTGCTTTGGAAGGAGACTACACTTGCTCTGGGATTCAATAAAAACTCTGTGTAGGCTCCGCGTGAAGCCTACATGGAGTTTACATGCTTGCATGGCTGTGCACAGTAAGCAGTAGTGTTCAATGCATATTAATTGCACATGGGCATCTAAGCTAGGTTCTGTGGATGGCAACAGAGTTTCTGGCCAGGACACCATGTAAGTGAATGCAGATATCAATTTCTGTGTAAAGCAGAGCACCTAGGGTCTGCAGATTTGCACAGAATGCCACAATGATCAACAGGACTTCACAGATACCTGTCAATCTTGTTAGTGAAACACATCTGCACAAAGGCCAACATAGTGAGGGGACAAATAACCAGAAACAGGGAACATATTTGACATAGATGTCACACAGAAATGTTAGAAGAATGAAACTCTCTTTAGCGTCTTAGATCAATAAATCTGGACAAATTCATAAATAATGGGAGACAGAGGCCCAAAACTAGGGACACTAGGGACAAATTTTTAATGTTGGTCTTCCAAACATATAAAGTTAAAGGAATAACAGGTTGTACAGTACCATGAACTTTCTGAAAAGCATTAAGTTTGAAACTCAAATGTCTGTCATCAGTTTCTAACTTTAACCTGCAATGACATGCCAATGATTTGCCAGAAAACCAAAATGTTATGAGGAAAAGATCACAAATATAAGACAAAAAGTGGACATTCTGCACAAATCAGGACAGTTGAGTGGTATGAACTCAAATGTATGTAATATACTGACTCACATCAGTGCAGAGATCATCCCAGTGATATGGCAGGAAGCCACACATTTGATAAGGAAAACATCTGGACATTCTGGTCAGTTGAGAGGTATTAATGTGGAGTATATGGTCCAAACACAGTACGGAACAGTGTACCTACAGTGCAGAGTATTGCAATAGCCCATTCCTGGCCTTGTGTACTAAAGTTGTGTAAATGATCTGTAATGGGACATGGACTGCCATGTAAAATGAACACTGAATAGGGACACACACATGAACTGTAGGAATAAATACAAGGAAAGAGAACAGGTAAAACTACCTAATGTACAACAGAGGAGGGCATGTCAATAGAAGATGGTTGTAGTAGCAGCACTAATCACATTATCTATATGGTACAGTAGGGACTGTATAGTGAAAATGTGTTTTATGTGTCGGTGACACAACAATGGGGAGAATGTCCGTGTGAGATAAGCATCCTTACATGAATAATGCAGCGGACATTTATCAGGGATCTGACATACAACTGGGGTAGGGTGCATATAATGAAGCTGTGAAAACTGCTGCACCTGAATATGAGTGCACTCTCAGTAGAGGTCTCCAGCAATGTGGGCACAGGTAAACGATCACTGAAAACATTACAAGAACCAGCTACAATCATGGACAATATAAAATAATACCACCAGTAATTTCATGCCTCTGACATATGTGATTTACAGCGATAAGAGATGTGTCTGCACAGACACACACACACACACACACACACACACACACACACACACACACACTTGGACAACTATCGATACATCCACATTCTATGAGAGTAACTATGCACACTGTGCTGGCACTGTAACATCTGCTAGAGGTTGTGATGCCAGTGCACTGGCCCAGTAATTAAGGAGCCTCAATACTCATCACTAACACCAGTGAGGGGTGTCCACACTGGGATGGATAACAAATACACACACAGTAAAGTACAATTTCCCTTAAGAGCACAAAGAGATCACAGTCAGTCTGGGGCTGGTTTCTACCTTTCTCTCCAGATCCCCAACAAGACTCCGCATTGGCACAGCTATACAGTGAAGTCCTTAGCCAGGGTTCCAAGCCAAGTCCTCCCAGCACTCCCTCTGTCCAACCAGTGTTGCGTGTCCCTGCCCAAGTAGCTGACACACACACACACACACAGATATGATTTATATACAACTACACTGACATTCCTGGGGAAGGCTGGCACAGATTCACTAGCTGTGCCCCTTCTGTCCAGGCTACAAGGTAGTAATCCACTGCCACCAGAACCCCTACTCATCAGCTACTGATAAGGCCCTTCCCAAAGGGTGCCCAGTTTTACTGTGTAATATTATTATCCAGTTAGTAAGTGTGACCAGAACTTTTAAGGCTTACTGGAGTGGCTTTGTACAGTATCACTATATACATGCAATGTACTCTAGAGCTTAAATTTTCTCTACACAAAATAGCTACAGTTAAAAGGTTTAAAAATATTTAATAATAAATAATAAAAACACAAGACAAATCTCCTCAATTCAACACAGTGTTAGTCAAGAGTTCAAAGATCACAGGAAAATGCTTAAAATAATACTGTAGAATAGTCTGACATAAATATAGAAAACAGCTAGACTAAACTTACTATTTTCTATTTCCAAGAGAGACACTAAAGACTAAGATCCTTCTTACATACAGAGCAAAGGCAAAGTACTGGTTTGTGAATGTTCTTCAAACAAAATCCAAAATGCTCTAATTCACTCTCTGAGATCTCTTAAACTGGTAATACATCACTGCTGACTCATTTTAGATTACATCATTCTTCTCTGGTTCCCAGGCTAACAGAAACTCAGTGTTTTAACATTTATTTGATCTTGTTCCTGGCCAGGAAACTACAGCAATAAAAGACATACATGTAAATTCTAGAAATTAACTCTTGTCCTAAGACAATAGAAGGAATTCCTTCATCCAGACATACCGTCTCAGAGCCCTGAGCTCAAACAGTCATAAAATGCTTTACTTTATCAGCTTTCTTCCAGCAGGGTACACTGTGGTTACGTTTTTGAAGTTCAGAACATATAACACAGTTTTTCTTTTTATATTTCTAAAACCAGCCTGTGGATTACATTATTTACAAATCACATAAAATTATTTGCAAGATTTACAAATCACATAAAATTACTTGCAAGCTTCTATCTGGCTGGGCTGGCAGCCTTTCAGTTTTTCACAGAGGTGTTAGAAGGGACACTGTTATACGTGTATGTGACAGTATGGGCAATACAGGTTAGTTGCCTTGTGTGCATTGCATACACATATATCTATGGCACAAACCACACTATCATGGATGACTTACATGCCATTAATGCTGGCAAACACATATGCATGTAGTGTTTGCATAAGCAGAACTGGTAGCACACATGCATCTGGTGTAACAACTTGACTGGTGTTCTGCACCATCAGAGAGTCATGTATATACCACAGAAAGAATACCCAGTTATAGCCAATAAGCTGTGTGCTGTGCTCACTGGTGACATACTTCCATTACACATCATGTGCCGGGAGGTACATGAGGAAGGGTGCACTGTACATAGTTATTGGTGTGATGAAGGTTGGGAACCATGAAGGTATTATAGCCTCTGATGTGGATGTCCTTCACAGACCCAGTACTTGTGTTATATTCAAGGGTGTAGTCAGCACTGTGACCACATGCTGGTGGATGTACCACTTACCATCTACCCCAGCTCACAGGACACGCACCTATTGGTCTGATTATAGGATGTGATGCCCACATTATACTTGGGTGGTGTGTTTCTTTCCTGAATTAACAAATCCCTCATTTGTCTTGTCAATGCACGTGTTGTGATGCCTGTGGCAGCAGTGTTTATGTGCTGCTACTGTTTGTATTATACTAATATCACAGTTGGAGTCAATGATTACCCATATTCTGTAGTTCTTCAAGCAGATGTGTGGACACAGCAAGTGTACTGTCATCTGTGATGTCCATCACTTAACTAATGGATAGGAAAGGGCCTATCAGACAGCCCTGATGTATGAACCTGATCACTAGACCTGAAATATAGGTCACATTGCACAATTCAAAATAGTGAGATGCCACATATGTGAAACACTTGTCTACCCATTTGGTGATGTAGCTGTTTATGGCCACATATGATGGGGTTGAGTGAATACCTCAGTGTGGATTTGTGTCAAGTGCCTTGACCTGGTCAAGTTCCACAAGATGATACTGTTGCCATTACACATGCCCTCCATGACCACTTTGAGAACATCTATCAGATATAACAAACATGATGTAGTATTAACAACTCACACAGCTCTGTTGTACACAGCCAGAATATGACTAGTGTACATGTAGAAGAGGTCCATGATCACATGACAGTCCACCTCACAGTCGAGAAGAGTCAGGATGTCTCTATATATGCATGCATCAGGTGCTGCCCCCTCTACTCAGATGGTTGAATGTTGATGTACACCATTATATGGGAATAGAGTCTGTGTGGAGGGTGTGTTGAAGTATGTATTCAACAGTATTAGGAAGGTGTTTTTTATTTATTTATTTACATTTCTTAATCGGGTAGTGTCCGACTGAGTTGAAAAAAAAATGTTTTCAGTGAAGACGCAGGGAAAAAAGCTCCACAACAAAAATAACATTTTTAAGGTACAAACAGTAAACTTAGTTTAAGTAGCACATTGCTAACAAAATGTAAATGAGCTTAAAAATATTATAGAAACATATAACAACACAAATACAATATAAACATGCATGTTTCAGGCATGCAGGAATACTTTTTTTTTTACAATATATGAGGTACATAAGTCATGTAGCTTTACAATGCGAGTCACTTCTGACAGACCAAAATTGGCCATGTAGTTTTACAGGTTAGGTCATCTGAAAGAACAATGATTAATAAAGAAAAGACAGATAGTGGGATACCCCTATGTGGGTTGAGTACTATTTGTGCTATCATGTGTGAGATGAGTGGGAAAAAATAGGAAGAATATTAGTTGGGAGCAGTACAGGGGTATAGTCAATTATCATTTAAATAGTCTTTCAGGGTATATTTAAATGTGGACAGGTTGGAGTTTTTAGTTATCTGTTGAGGAAGGGTGTTCCAATCTTTGACTATTTTATGGGAGTAGAGGGAGTAGCATGTGTTGAGTCATGCCATAGTCGATCTGTGATGTTGTCACAGGCCATTACTTCCATGCAATAGGCCTGCATGAAGGTAAGACCATGCATACTGCCTATCATGATCTGCCCTAGGGTTTTGACACAATCCCCCACTCAGGTATCATTCAGAAACTCTCCCAGCTGGGGATTAACCCTTACTTTAGTAGAAGGATAACCAACTGTCTCACCGACAGAACACATAATGTGAAAGTTTGTGAATCAGCCTGTATCAGTATAGCTGTCACCACTGGCAAAACCCAGAGTTCTGTGCTTGGCCCTTAACTCTTTGGACTGCATTTCTTGACAGTTCAGGCTAAAGGATATGGCCTTTGGCTTACCAGCTTTGCTGATTCTTGCATATTGGGTGCAATCATTGAGTCCAACAATGATGATAACATAGTACAAAAGGAGCTAAACAGACAGATGAATGGAGGCAAAGACACACGATCTACAACTAAATGTAGAAATGTGTCTTATTTATACTGTCCACCTGAAAAGTGGAATTCCATGTAATCACAGCAATGACAACATTCCTTCTATGCTGACACCCAGCCATGCCAGCACTGGGAACACATGCAACTTTGACCACCAAGTGTCCACACTGGTATTGAAAGCCTATGCTGTGCACATCATATGTCATGTCATCATATGAAGATCTTAGGATTGTATGACAGAACTGTAGTCAAACCCCATGAGAACAGTAATAGAGTATAATTTTCTCTTTGGCATGTATCTCACCAGACACATCCACCAACTGGAGAGACCACAGAGTTTTGCTAGCAAGATAACACTGGGGCTACAAACCATGCCATGATGTACGTGGCTAGAGTTAAAGCTATGTCACAGTAATCTGTCTGGTATAGGATGAGCTAGCCTCCAGGCCGGTGTCTGACAATGCCCTGGTTGGAGTACTCCATACCCAAAAATCTGATACACCTGATGACTTCAGCAGTGTTTGTTGAGGAGAATATAACAGTGTCCCACACGCTGGTATAATATGCTCTCAATATGTCAAGCAAGTGTTCACACACACACACACGTCCAGTTGACTTCAGTGAGACTAGAATCCTACCTAAGGACACAGACTAGAGAACTACGTACTTTATGCAAGTGCCACGGCACTTCTGACAGAGTGCCAGACAACACTTTATATCTGAAGACATCAGCAGTGTCTGTTGAGGAGAGTATAACAGTGTCCCACATGCTGGTGTTTTATGCTCTCTGTAACGTCAAGCAAAAGCTCACAAACACACACACACACACACACACACACACACACACACACACACACACACACACACGACTGCAGTCAGAATAAAACCCCTACTTAAATACACAGACTACAGAACTCAGTACTTTATGCAAGCACCATGGCAGAAGTCTGACTTTTACAAGAGTACAACTGAACTTATAGTAAATGACATAAGAAGGCCACGTGGGAAATAAGATGTAGGGTGGGCTGTATGAAATGTATGTAAAGGCATCTGCAAGAATCAGAATACTGTCAATTTATGGTAATGAAGCAGTAACTGTGGGTTACACACTTCTGCTCTTCTGTATAGAGGTGCTCACACACTCACATGCCCAGTTCACTGCTATGAGAATAGAACCCCTGCCTAAGTACACATACTACAGAACTCATCACACATTACAGAACTCAGTACTTTATGCATGTTCCATTGCACAAGTCTGACTTGGAGTGTGTCAGACAACACTTTATAGCTGATGACATCAGCAGTGTCTGTTGAGGAGAATATGACAGTGTCCCAAATGCTGGTGTATAATGCTCTTTGTAACATCAAGCAAGAGCTCACACACACATTCATGCACACACAACCACACACACACACACACACACACACACTCAGTTGACTGCAGTGAGAACAGAACCTCTACATCAGTGCACAGACTACAGAACTCAGTATTTTATGCAAGTGCCATGGCACAAGTCTGACTTTTACAACAGTGCAAGTGAACTTATAGTAGATGAAATAAGCAGGCCATGTGGGGAATAAGATGCAGGTGGGTTACATGAAATGGATGTGTAGGCATCTACAAGAATCAGAATAGTGTGAACTCATGGTATTGGAGCAGTAACTGTGGGATACACACTTCTGCTCTTCTGTCTGGAGACATACACATGTAAATGCGCGTGCACACACACACACACACACACACACACACACACACACACACACACACACACACACACACACACACATCTATCTGACTGCAGTGAGAAAAGAGCTCCTACATATCTAAGTACACAGAATACAGAACTCAATAGGTTATGCAAGTGCCATGGCACAGGTCTGACTTGGAGTGTGTCAGACAACACTTTATAGTTGATGACATCAGCAGTGTCTGTTGAGGAGACTATAACAGTGTCCCACATGCTGGTGTTGTATGCTCTCTGTAACATCAAGCAAGAGCTCACACACACACACACACACACACACACACACACACACACACACACACACACACACACACACACTTGTCTGGAGTGAGAATTGAGCCCCTACCTAAGTACACAAACTACAGAACTCCTTACTTTATGCAAAAACCATGGCACAAGTCTGATGTTTACAACAGTACAAGTGAACTTACAGTAGATGACATCAGCAGGTCATGGGAATAAGATTTTGGGTGGGCTGCATGAAATGGATGTTTAGGCATTTGCGAGAAACAAAATTCTGTCAATTCATGGTACTGGAGCAGTAACAGTTGGATACACACTTCTGCACATCTATCTAGACACACAGTCACACCCAGTTGACTGCAGTGAGAACAGAATCTCTACCTAAGTACACAGACTACAAAACACACTACTTTACACAAGCACCATGGCACAAGTCTGGCTTTTATAAGAGTGCAGGTTACAGTACATGACATCAGCAGGCCATGTGGGAGACAAAATGTTGGAAGGTCTGCATAGGCTCATAGCTTCATAGAAGGCTATCAGCCTAATGGCCCTAGGGTGTTTGGAAGCCTAGCTGTGTAAAAGCACAAGTACCCTTATTGAGCATAGTTGGATGGTCATTCTTAGCAAAGAGATTTTGTGAGCAGCACCAACTGGCCCTGTCCATGAGGGACAGAGGTGTCACCCTAGGGATGACTTTACAATCACCCAATCAGTTTGTGCTTGAAAAGGGTCATTGATGAGCACTGTTTCACAAGCACTGGGAGTCTATTACAGAGGAGTGTGAGTCACTGGGGGATATATCTGCCTCCCCAGCATGTTCCATTTATGTCACAAGCTAGGCTGAGTACCTTGGGCCAAGTTATTCTTGTCCAATTTCATTTGCAGATGTCCATCACTTCCAGTATGGCAGGGTCTAAGCATGCTCTGTAGGACAGACATAACTAACACCTCAGCAGCCTGCATGATACAGACTACAGTGACAGGCCTTACAGTCTTTCCATGTATGTCTTGTTTGGAGGCCCTGGAGTCTCCCACACACAACCCTGTGTATTCTGCAATTGCTGCACGAGTCTGGTGAAATACAGACAGAAGGGAGCATTATACTCAATTACTGGTCTGATTAGGGTAGAGTACAGCAGCGGTATGACCACTCTGGTCTTAAATGTGATGTCCATGTGTATGATGTGCGCAATGCAGAATGTGTGTGTCAACACTATGGACACACAGTGATGAAAGTGCAGATTGCTATCAACATGTGTTCACAAGTCTCACGGCACTGTGTTTGATCTTAGATGGGGTGCTATGTATATCATAATTAGCAGGGGTACTTCATTCCCAAAGGGGACAGTTTTGCTCTGTATGCTTTAAACTTCAGTCTGTGAGTTTGGCACCAATTGTTTGCATGTGGCAGCCCCTTCTGTAATATGTTACCATCATTGGGGGACTCTATATTAGTGTGCCCATTTACCAGTTATCTGCAAACTTGGTAAATCACAGGCCATCGACCATTGCCTGCACTTCAGGGAAGTAGTTTGCAAACAGTTGAGGGCAGAGAACAGATCCTTGTGGTATTCTAATGGTAAGTGGCTAGTGGTAGATGTACAGTCCCCAACTTCAAGAGAGTGCATTCTGTCAGTGAGCCAGTTGCCTATCCCTCTACTACTGTATGGCTCAATTTCCACCTGGGAGATCTTCACTATGAGACATGAAGAGGCTATTGTGTCAAAGGCTTTGGATAACTCAACATAGGCAGTATGTCCTATTATCCCTCATTCAGGTCTTTGGGGTCAGTATCCAAGAAGTTCACAAGGTTCAATAAGCAAGATCTACCCTTGACAAAAACAAAATGGGTTAGGTCAACGTGTTTGATGGTCACCCAAGTCCCTGTGGGTATGCTTCATGTTGATGCCTTCCCTAGGCTTGCAGATGAGGCTTTTTAGGAGTATGGGTCAATAGTTGCAGTCCTACATGTTACCAGACTGATGTGCATTCCATAGCACACAACATTTGATATTACATTTTGTAGTGTGGTTGATATATGTGCAGAAAAAGCACTGAAATAACAGAGTTGCAGTGCTTGGGGGTGGCAACAAATAGATGTATTGTAAATATGTGGCATATTGCTAGATAGCACCCTCACTTTGTAATGTTTCAACATGTAATTTCATGTCATACACAGGGAATGGACAGTGAACAGCTATAATACAACATAATAGCATTTTGATAGCACAGAGAGCGGCGGGTTTGTGTGACGGTTAGCAAAGTGCATAGACATGCAAGACACACATTTGCACGTAGCTAAACAGTGTGTAAACGCGAGCCGCATTGCTAAAGTCTGACAGTTAGCACTGAGTTTATGAAATACACCTACTGCTTAACTGACTCTGTGGCAGCACCTGTTAATGCACTGATGCATTCCGTTTTGGGGCCAGATGGTACAGGGTTTGAATTCAGACATATCTAACTTTTAAATACTTTTCATTACAGAGTGATAATGCAAGGATAAGATTTGTTTACACGAGATGTGTTGCTGTGTATTGGCATAGCGCAGCAGTGTTAAGTGGTATTGCCGTTGCTCACAGTTGCTGTGAGTTGGTGCATGATGTGCACCTTCATGCAAAAATGGAATAAAGTAGTGGAATGGGGTAGACAGGATAAGGGTAAAATGAGAAGCAAGTGGGGGAAAAACGAAGAGAAAGCAGGACAGGAAGTTGCAGGAGGGAGAGAGGAAAGAACCATAACTATTCATGTCTTTAACAGTGTAAAGTGAACATATATACAAAACATTAACTGAATTTGGACTGTCACCTTCAGAGAGAGGTGTGGCCACAAATAAACCATGTTGTATAGCCAACTGGATCAAATAAAGCATGCCAAGAAGAAACATATGCGAAATTGAGGTTTATGTATTGGTTGATTTTCTTTTTTGTCAAGCAGATGCCCATTTATTTTTTATTTCAGAGAGAAAGGAAAGTTGGGGAAGAGACATAGGTATGTTTGGGTCAGGCAAGTTAGGTAGGTGAGGAAACAACTGCAGACAGACAAGACGAACAAGACAAGACACAGGGATGGTGATGGACACAAAAGGTTGGGGAACACCATGACTGATGCAAGGGTGGGGACAACCAGAGCCCACAGTCATCAAGCTGGGAGACACTGAGAATTGAGTCCTCACCCACTGGACTGTCATCACTGTCACCTCACTCCGCTGGTGGCTGGAGTGCTTGGTGTTTCCTCCTCCTTCTCTTGCTAGTACTATGCAAACTGAGGGAGACCGGCCTCTCCAGCTGGTCTAGGTGTGCACCAATGGTGAGGCGCACCATCCTAAGCACCATCCCTGGCAACATGGTGTGGGTGATGAAATAATCACCTCCACCACTGCTCCCGGAGGGTACCACTAGACCAGCCTCCATGGCAGGACTATCTGAGGGTGCAGGTAGTGCAGGGGCAGCAGAGGCAGTGCAGCCAGGTTGACTCCCAGACATGCTGGGCATCAGTGCTAGAGTCATTGGAGGTGGAGCAGGCAGACCCAGTGGGGTTGGCCTACCCTGCTATGCTGTAGAGGATTTAGTGATGTTGTACACATGGATGACATGGACAAATTTTGATGACAGATAATACAAATACAACAAGAAAATAAAAAATAAAATAAAATAAAGTACAAATTAGTTTTTATAAAGTACAAATTAATTTTTACAATAACATAAAATGAAATACAAATAAAATATAAAAATAATCAAAAGAAAATGAAATAAAAATACATACTATTTAATAAACAATATAAAATAAAATAAAAATAAAATAAGAGAGATAAGGGTTGGGGTGACAGAAAAAAGATGTAAGACTAGTACCATCATATGTGCCATACAATGCATTAATAGAATTATTTAACTCTATTATCTTAACTTTTAAATTTATGTGCACTGCAGCAAGTAATCCTTAAAATGTGCATATGCTGCACATGTGTGTGTTCCAATTATACAGACTGCAGTTTACAGCAGGGCATTTAGGCCATTGGTGTAGTGGTTTCAATTTAATGAAAATAACAGTATTGCATCGTTGTGAAGTGTGGTATTTGACCCAGTGTGGTATTTGACCCCACTACCTCTGATTAAAGTCTAATAATGGACTCTTGCATACTTGCTTTTAAAGTTGGGCTATGCATGCTCACTTTAATACAACTATATAAAATACCAAAAAACAACTATCTCTAACTTTTAATGCTACAATAACACTACTTTTCTGCTGCATACATACTACATGCTTGCCTCATTCTTACCAATCTAGCCCCGTGGGCTCTGACAGTGCACTCTTGATCACTGGTAGCTGTGGAAAAAACAGAAAAGAACAGGACACCATTATGTATACAGTCTTGCCTACATTCAACTTTTTAAGTCTTACAAGTACTCTCTGTAGTTGATACTTATACAGGTGTGGGATGTCCTCAGTCTTAAATTCCTCAATCCAGTGGTAGAGTGTATCCCACTTCCTCCGACGTAGGTCACTGAAATCATGCCTACATTGCTCTCCAGTGCACAGGATAACTGTAGCACTGGATAAAGCCAAAGCTAAACTATACCGAGCCTCAGACTTGTGCTGGGAGCCAGAAAAGTCACCATGCAGAAGCCTTTGGCTGTAGTTCTTAACTAGGAGTCCAATGTATATCCTGGACTCCTGGATACCCCAACCTCTGTGCTCTAAACCTGGCACCTTCCTCACAAATGCTTGCTATGTCTAGCAAAGATCTAGAGAAATGGAGACTGATGCTTTCCTGACAATTCCAGTTATCACTTTTAGTGGAGTGTGCATACTGTTTGGCACTGCTGCACCCTGTTTAGCATTGTGCAAATGAGTTGCTCTGGGGTGCACACCCCTGAGCAATATGTTTGTGTGATCATAAGTGGACAGCAGCAGCAGTGCCAAGCTGTGAGGACCTAAATAATTGTAATTGCAGTTGCGATGTTATTGGATGTACAGGCAGGTGTGTATATGTCTCAGGCAAATGTGAAGGCCATGCAAGTCCTTATAGCAGCATTAAACTTACAAGAATTTAGTACACATTGTACCCATACCCACAGGCATACATCTGATAATAAATATGCTAATACATAGCTAGATAAATAAATAAACTGACACAACATTCCTCATACATATCACGAATATCAGGTCCACTATCTTAAGTATTATAAGTGAGAGTGACTATAATGGGAAGTGGAACAACAGTAAAAGCATATGGAATATCCTGTATTAGAACCTAGAGCCATGTGTATGGCAGTCCTACACTTACATCCATTGGCACAAAAAAAGGTTTAAATACACTACTCTATGCTGCAGTTCAATGTCAAAACAGTAAAAAAAAAAAAAAAAGGTTGCACACCCTGTACTAGAACCCAGACCCAGGCCCAGGACCATCTATACTCCAGCCCTACACTTGCGACTGCTGCCACAAGACTAGTTACATGACATTCACTATTTTACTAATTATTCTTAAGGTGTCGTTGTTAACCACCATGCAATGCCTCTTAGTGGGCTTGTGTGATGCCCAATAGTATTAATTAAATGTATCTGATTTCTATTTCTGGCTGTCTGGGTTTTGTCTGCTTCCTGGGTGGTCCAGTTGTCCAGTTTGTGCACTGCCATGCTCCATGCAAATGAGATAAGCACAGCCAAACCCCCAAAAAATTAGACAAACAAAGACAGAAAAGGAGAAAAAGAAAAAATGGGCAAGTAGTTGAAATGAGGAATATCAATGCATGACATGCACACAAGAAAATGATAACGCACATGAGGTATGTCTACATTGAGCTGGATATGACCGCTCAATGCTATGCACCTTCAGAACACAGGATGGGTGCCTTATCCCTCTCTGCCACACAAACAGCTTTGCAGCAAAGAATTGAACTCAATCTGTACACAACCAACTGCAACTGCATCTATAGTAATAACAAACCATACAACTGTTACTTGTAATTTATTATTTTGGATATAGTACGCCTAGTGATCACACAACGTATTACAATTATTGCTTGCAAATATAAAGCTCTGCCTTATATTTCTGTGTTTGTTAGTCATTTTTCAGTTATCTGACCAGCAGTCCGAGACATGCAGTGTGTACACCATTCTATATCATTGCTCTTAAAATGTGTGAGGATATTAAGTGGAAATATTATCATATGCAGTTGCCAACAAATGAAGGACAGGTTGGATGTTAAGGAACACAACCTGTGAATTGTGCGTAGCTTACTTACATTTCCAACCTTACATCTAACTTTGTAAATCTAACCTGACACACCCAGTAGAAGTAATGTAGCCAGCATTGTTGCTGTGGTTTTCCTTCTAAACAGCAATAATTTACAGTTGCAGTCCATTAAACACAAACAGTGAGGGAGTGCCTGTACTATGTTTACACCTCCTACATGGATCCAAGTATTTGGGATTTAGCAAGTCTAATGAATTCATACTTCTTCTGCATCTTCACTGTGTTAACAGCCTTGAATCTACACCATATAAAAAGGCAACTGTGTAGCTAGGCAAACTGATTGTGAGGAGACTTGTTTATGTTGGGAAGACTTCAGATACTCTATTTCTTCAGGATATATCTGTACAGAGGAGTACTGAACTGCAGGAGGTATGCTTCCATTTTGTCAGCTACATACTGCATAAGCTGGAGTACATTTAAGAATAATATAAAGCAAAGGCTTTTATATTTCTATCTGTATGCATTATTTAGACGTGTACTGATGGCATGGGCATGTTAATCAAGCCATTTCAGGCATATACATGCATAGTAATACATGAAAATGGAAGGCTGTGTGATAAATATGTACACATGTTTCAGGCACAGTTCCTTTGATAGCACTTTTAGCATTTCAAAGATGATTTGTTCACAAACTATGTCATTTTCCTGTTATTTTTTTTTTTTGGGGGGGGGGGCAAAGGTGAGTTACTGTTACGGCACAAACAAGGGTAGACTGTTCTTTTGGAGGGAGGAAGGTGAGTTACTGTTATGCACAAACAAGGATAGACTGTTCATTTTGGGAAGAGTGAAGGTGAGTTACTGTTATGGCACAAAAAAGGATAGAATGTTCTTTTTGGGAGGAGTGAAGGTGAGTTATTGTTATGGCACAAAAAAAAAGGATAAACTGCTCCTTTGGAGGGATTAAATGTGAGTTACTGTTATGGCACAAACAAGGATATACTGTTCTTTTGGGGGGGAAAGGTGAGTTACTGTACGGCACAAACAAGGACAGACTGTTCTTTTGGGGGAGAGTAAAGGTGAGTTACTGTATGGCACAAACAAGGACAGACTGTTCTTTTGGGGGAGAGTAAAGGTGAGTTACTGTTATGGCACAAACAAGGACAGACTGTTCTTTTGGGGGGCAAAGGTGAGTTACTGTATGGCACAAACAAGGACAGACTGTTCTTTTGGGGGAGAGTAAAGGCGAGTTACTGTTATGGCACAAACAAGGACAGACTGTTCTTTTGGGGGAGAGTAAAGGTGAGTTACTGTACGGCACAAACAAGGACAGACTGTTCTTTTGGGGGAGAGCAAAGGCGAGTTACTGTTATGGCACAAACAAGGACAGACCGTTCTTTTGGGGGAGAGTAAAGGTGAGTTACTGTATGGCACAAACAAGGACAGACTGTTCTATTGGGGGAGAGCAAAGGTGAGTTACTGTTATGGCACAAACAAGGACAGACTGTTCTTTTGCGGGAGAGTAAAGGTGAGTTACTGTACGGCACAAACAAGGATAGACTGATCTTTTGGGGGAGAGTAAAGGTGAGTTACTGTTATGGCACAAACAAGGACAGAATATTCTTTTGGGGGAGAGTAAAGGTGAGTTACTGTATGGCACAAACAAGGACAGACTGTTCTTTTGGGGGAGAGTAAAGGTGAGTTACTGTACAGCACAAACAAGGACAGACTGTTCTTTTGGGGGAGAGCAAAGGCGAGTTACTGTTATGGCACAAACAAGGACAGACTGTCCTTTTGGGGGAGAGTAAAGGTGAGTTACTGTACGGCACAAACAAGGACAGACTGTTCTTTTGGGGGAGAGTAAAGGTGAGTTACTGTTATGGCACATACAAGGACAGACTGTTCTTTTGGGGGAGAGCAAAGGCGAGTTACTGTTATGGCACAAACAAGGACAAACTGTCCTTTTGGGGGGGAGTAAAGGTGAGTTACTGTTATGGCACATACAAGGACAGACTGTTCTTTTGGGGGAGAGCAAAGGTGAGTTACTGTTATGGCATAAACCAGGACAGACTGTTCTTTTGGGGGAGAGTAAAGGTGAGTTACTGTTATGGCACATACAAGGACAGACTGTTCTTTTGGGGGAGAGCAAAGGTGAGTTACTGTTATGGCACAAACCAGGACAGACTGTTCTTTTGGGGGAGAGTAGAGGTGAGTTACTGTATGGCACAAACAAGGACAGACTGTTCTTTTGGGGGAGAGTAAAGGTGAGTTACTGTTATGGCACAAACAAGGACGGACTGTTCTTTTGGGGGAGAGTAAAGGTGAGTTACTGTTATGGCACAAACAAGGATAGACTGTTCTTTTGGGGGAGAGTAAAGGTGAGTTACTGTTATGGCACAAACAAGGACAGACTGTTCTTTTGGGGGAGAGTAAAGGTGAGTTACTGTTATGGCACAAACAAGGACAGACTGTTCTTTTGGGGGAGAGTAAAGGTGAGTTACTGTATGGCACAAACAAGGACAGACTCTTTTTTTGGGGGGAGAGTAAAGGTGAGTTACTGTATGGCACAAACAAGGACAGACTCTGCTTTTTGGGGGAAAGTAAAGGTGAGTTACTGTTATGGCACAAACAAGGACAGACTGTTCTTTTGGGGGAGAGTAAAGGTGAGTTACTGTTATGGCACAAACAAGGATTTGTTGCTCTTGTTACTCTCCTTGTTTTGCCTCCTGCCTGTTGTTCGTATTTCACATCTGTAGACTGTTGTACATTTCTCCACAGGGTAATGCTGAGTGGCTACCCTTTCTGTGTTATCTGGAATCAAGGAAGAACATGACTGTGTAGGGTTTATTGAATCCCCCCCACCTATTTTTGAGGCATCACATGGCATTAGACTAGAATCAGTTAAACTTTGAACAGATGGATTTGTAATGATGGTAAGGAGATCACCTTAAAATACAATATAGGCAGTATGAATAACTGCAACAAATTGTTCAATATACAAAACTTGTGTATGTTAATGAGATCCATATAAAACTATTTATGAAACAGTATGACAAGCATTTGATGAATATATGCAGATGGTTAGCCAAACACCATCTACCTGACATTGTTTGCAAACACGTTAGTGAATAATGTGTTATCAACAATAAAATACTTCTCGGTTTTTCCAACTCAGACTGTGGTGACAGAATCATTCCTCTCCACTGCCCAGATTTTCACAGCATGCCCAGATTTTTGCCTCATATCCTTGGTCTGTTCATCATAAAATTTGTGGTATCTGGATTTTTGTGGCAAATCACTGAAGATTGAATTCACTAAATAATGACAGGCATCTGAGTTTCAGACTTCATATCCCTCAGAAAATGCATGATAACATAAGACCTTTTACATTAGCAACCTACTAAGTTTATGACAGCAATATTTAAAATCTGTACCTATTTTTGGCTTTGTCTAGATTTTTGTACTAAGAGGTTGAAGTGTATGGATAGAATGTAGGTTGCCTTTTCTACAATGACTAAACATTTGTGTAGATTGTGACATTATGGACATGACTACAGTGAAATTTATAAAACATCTTCTAGAGAAAAAACAGAAGCTCTAGTTCTATAGCAATAAACAATTTATCATATAACCAGAGAAGGAAATTGTGTTCAACAACTTGTAATCATGAAGGGCAGAAATGTTAATCACAACCTCCTATCATAAAATCCTGTCAGTAGAAAGCAAACAAAGCACTGCATTAATAATAAAAATCAATGAAACTGCTCAATGTGATGATGTGCCACAGGGATTAAAAGCAAGAATTTCCTTCTACAAGTAGCATGGGTTACCACTAGATGCGCATAACCAATTTTAATGCTGCTGTCGATTGCAACAGGGTTTTATACGGACTTTAAAACCACAAGACAACAAGTAAATGTCAAATTGCTGAACTGGCACTTCAACTGCTTTCAGAACAAAATGCCTGTTTGAAAAAAAATTCAATAACTGTTCTAAAACAATTCAATAGTAAGTAATATCCTTAAAATCTAGCAAAATACCATGATGTATTTTATTATTTGTGTTAGTTACCTGGGATAGAGCACTGATCCACATGGACCTTCTTTTCTGACTCGGCCTGTAAGCATTTTATGTTAAGCAAGTGGAGGCTGAGGGAATTAAACCTTGGACCACAGGAAGCCATTCATAGCCTTAATCTTCACTATCCACTACCAGACAGTTCATAGCATTAATCCTATGTATCAACTGCCAAATGTCGAATACATCAGACTGTGTCTACCAAATAAGTGCACCTTGCTACAGCAAATATGCAGACTGCAGCAGATATAGCATCTTTCAGCTTCATTATGCTGACAGGAATTCAACCAGCTTGTGCCTAGAAGACTATTAGTAGCACAGCAGTACAGTTAACCAGATTTCTAGTGTGAACAATTCTTTACAAAGAGTAAAGTAGCAGTCTACAAAATGACATTTTGCCGACAAATGGGTTACTGTGGAGAGTTTGAGTCTCCTACCTCACATAAATCAACAGGCAGCCACAAAATGTTTGGACTCATTCTCCCTTCACTTCCAAGGACAGAACAAATACTTCTGGCAGAGTTAGAATGGACATTTATTTCAAGTTTGCATACATCACAAAATTAAACAGAGTAACATTCACAACATAAGTTTGCCTGATCACTTACAAATGTTTAATTGCATTGCAAAAATAATGCTTTAGCAATCGGCATTGAAAAGAGTTTATTTCCATCTATAGTGACTAACTTAAAAAAATCTATCAGTACCTCATAAGTGCAGTTAAATGTTTGCATTAAAATGTTATATTGTCAGTTGTAAAATGTTTGCAAATTAAATCAAAACCTTATTTTGCATTCTAGGGGTGCATGGCTATAATGTGTGTGGTAAACAAAGCAATCACTGAGTTTGCAATAGTGGCTCTAATTAAGCAGGCATGTATGAAAATAATCATGTGTTATGGCAAAGAACTACTTGCGACTTTATTATGTTTCAGTGCTAATTCATGCTTACAAATATTGCAAATCAGTTTTCCACTTGTCACCCATGAGTAAAACTTCTTTGCACGGGACTGGTATGTAACCATTTTGCCCTCTTGCAGTTAAGATCAGTATTCACAGTCATTTGCACAAGTGTGATAGCGGTATTCTCTGATGTATACAAATAAGCATAGCAAAGGCAAGAATCATAGAGACCATTTGCGCTAATATGACATGCCTTAAGTATAATGAGATGTGAGTAAGACAGTTTATGAAGTGCTGTATACTAATAAGTTTTGTTTGAGATTCATAGTCTAATAATAGTACAGTACGGACATCCATTGTTGAAACCGATGCTTTTCCTTTGATATGCGAGTTGCAATCCATTACCTGCCCCAACTATCCCTTCTATAGGTTGTCAAAGTATAGACAAGCAGTTCTCTTATACACAAATTAATTATTTCCCACAGCAACCTTTCGGTAGTTTTGCCTAGGTATGCACAAACACTAAAATGGCTCAAAATAAATTATTTTGCCCAGCAATCACTTCAGCAGTCTGATCACACATGCACAAGCACCTCACTGACATCAAAATAAACATTTCCCCCACTGACCCCTTCAGTAGTTTTACCAAGTATGCACAAGCACCAAAATGAAACCTTTCCCACACCACTCCTTCAGCAATCTGTCCAAGTATGCACAAGCACCAAAATGAAACCTTTCCCACACCACTCCTTCAGCAATCTGTCCAAGTATGCACAAGCACCAAAATGAAACCTTTCCCACACCACTTCCTTCAGCAATATGTCCAAGTATGCACAAGCACCAAAATGAAACCTTTCCCACACCACTCCTTCAGCAATCTGTCCAAGTATGCACAAGCACCAAAATGAAACCTTTCCCACACCACTCCTTCAGCAATCTGTCCAAGTATGCACAAGCACCAAAATGAAACCTTTCCCACACCACTCCTTCAGCAATCTGTCCAAGTATGCACAAGCACCAAAATGAAACATTTCCCACACGACTCCCTTCAGCAATCTGTCCAAGTATGCACAAGCAACAAAATGAAACCTTTCCCACACCACTTCCTTCAGCAATCTGTCCAAGTATGCACAAGCACCAAAATGAAACCTTTCCCACACCACTCCTTCAGCAATCTGTCCAAGTATGCACAAGCACCAAAATGAAACCTTTCCCACACCACTCCTTCAGCAATATGTCCAAGTATGCACAAGCACCAAAATGAAACCTTTCCCACACCACTCCTTCAGCAATCTGTCCAAGTATGCACAAGCACCAAAAGGAAACATTTCCACAAGCAGACCTTTCACTAGTATGTCCAATTATGCACAAGCAGACAAATTAAACATTTCCCACGCAGTTCCCTTTAGCACTATGTCCAAATATGCACAGGTACCAAAATGAAACATATCCTCAAGCGATCCCTTCAGTAGCATGTCCTAGTATGCACAAGCACCAAAATGAAACATTTCCCCCACCAATCCCTTTAGCAGTATGCACAATTTTGCACAGGTACCAAAATGAAACATTTCCCCAAGCAATCCCTTCAGTAGTTTCACCAAGTACGCACAGTTTTCTGTGTGAAAAAAAGTGATTTTCTCTTGGAAACAGTGATCACATCGTGAATATTTTATTGTCTACTTAAGTGATTAATACATGATTTTATATGTGACAAGTGCAAACATGACACAATTACAGAACAGAAATTGCTAAATAAAATATACAAACTAGAAATGTACATTTTGTCCAGGATATGATGATACTCAAACAACCAGATAGGGCTATGATTCATGTACAGAATATTACTGTTATCATTATGACAGGCTGGAATTAGTTAATAATAAATAGCAGTCTGCACTGTGATTTTAAAATAACATGAAACATTTTGTGCAAGCATGCCTGGATAAGTCTGACTAAAGCCAAATGCTCAAAATTGATGTTTATACAAATCTATAAGATCTGTTTGAAAAGATCAGACCTTCCAAGTCAGTAACTGCAGCTTCTATCCGTGTACATAACATTTGTCAAAATAGAATGCAGAAATCTAGCTTGTTCATATTTTATTAATTATGGTTACAAGAAACTTTTCATGTAGTTCAAAAACTTTCAATTGAGGGAGCTTTAATGTATAAAGAGCTAAACCAGTAAACATAACTGCGAGAAAATACAAGAGAAAATCAGAAAATGGAAGAAATTAATGCAATTCATATTAAAGTAGTTGCTGGAAAACTGTTCTGAACAACATTGTGAAAGAATCTGAGAATCCAACAGAGAATGTCTGAGAAGTTGACAGAGAATCACCACAGACATCATTATAGAAAATCAAGGAAACATATGTAAACTGATACAAATAGCAAAGATAGAAACACTATAAAACTATCATTTTGGTAAGGTCTTTCCAGTAGATAAAAGACTGAACAGCTTTTTTTGTATATGTAAAATAAATAAATTATACACATATATATATATATATATATATATATATATATATATATATATATATATATATATATATATATATATATATATATATATATATATGGGTCTACCTGTCATGGTCGACAGTTCATATAATCGACACTCATTTGGTCGACATTTCATTTGGTCGACAAGCAGATTTGCCCCCTTCCCCAATGTTGTGCAACCCTGGAGTTGATATATATAGTTAGGGGGGGGTGTGGGGGGCACAATGCTTGTCGATCAAATGAACTGTCGACCAAATAAACTGTCGACCATATGAACTGTCGACCATGTCAGGTAGAACCATATATATACATATACATATATATACATATATATATATATATATATATATATACATACATACATACACATTATATATATATATATATATATATATATATATATATATATATATATATACACACACACACATATATACACGCACACAGCACACACATTCTGTATAAAGAATACTGTATTCAAGTATGTAGTTTACTGGCAGGAAATGAGAGAGATAGCCCAGCATATTAAACTGTACGTTAGAGCAGCCAGTAAAAAACACTGTACCTGTAAGTTGTGAAGTCAAACTATGTTTTTGTCAGCTAATTAATTAGGTATTGTTTTTATTTTTATCTAAACCTTATTTACACTTTGTCATTCTTCCAATTAGCTCTTAGACAACATTAACAATGTAAGATATAAGCCAACAAGCAATATGGGAGGTAACGTTTTAGACAGTATTCAAGTCAAGTAATCATCATGTCTCCAGTCTGACAACTTCATCCATCACCACACACACAAACTTCTCTTTCTCATCTGAAGTTCAGACCAAGATAATGCACTTAAGATGGAGAACAAAAAATACACCACTGGGATTCCACCTGTCTCCCTGCTGGACAGAGGCATCAGATGCTGCCTTCTCGGAACATGAGCTAAATTCTTGGCTAGGCTTGTAAGGGCTCAGGGCCAATAGCCTAGTAACCTCCTATGATCCTATGAAGATCACTTTTTCTGCTGGAAAATAATGGAGTACGCAATATATATATATATTGTGTTGGTCTCTTAAAAGTAGCAATAGGAAGATAACGGGCCTGAAATGTCCAGGAGCCAACAGCTGCAGGTTAGTTGGTGGTGTAAAATAAAACAAAATACAGTGACTTGCTCATTATTCTGGAAATAACCGATTTCCTCAAAGTACATTATTTGTTAAGAATCTGAAAAGTCTGGCACTACAACCCATGCAAATGCATCTTAATTGAAAATACACGAGCTAGGAAGGTTAAACAGCTTGTTAGGCTGAAAATAATAATGACCATAACAGTCTTTCCCAATTTCTTGTATACTGCTTTTTATTTATTTTTATTTTATTTAACATTTGTTGACCAAGAAAGTCTGACTAGGACAGAGCCTATTTTCAGTGGAGGCCTGTGGAGAAATTCTCCAGATGAACGTCTTTGGAATGTGGGAGGAAAATCGGAGTACCCAGAGGAAACCCACACAAACAATGGGAGGCATGCAGACTCTGTACAGAAGGCACCCCAGCCAAAAATTGAACCAGAGAACCTCTTGTTGTGAGACAATGTTAAACACTGCACCACTGTAACACCTTTTTCATTAGTAGAGGTAAATACTTTAGGCATGCTAAAAGGAACATGAGACTTTTGTCCATCGATTCCAAATGCTGCAAATTAAAGACAATATGGTTCTGTTAACTAAAAAAAATGGCACACACACAGATATACAAGACTGACAAACCAAAATACGTAATCCCAAAAGACTAAAAATTCAAAATAATGAATGATGGAATTTGCTCCTTCTCCACTGCTGTGCAATCTAGGTGATGGCATAATATATAGTTAGCAAGGGGGTGTGGGGGGGGGGCACAGCTCCCCACATGGGGGGATGCAGGGGGGCTTGCAAATGTGTTCAATATTTTGAATTTTCAGTTTGGGATTCAGTCTTTTGGTTTGTCAGTCTTCTGAAGTAGATTTTATATATATATATATATATATATATATATATATATATACACAGAAAAAGAGCTCAAAACTGAAAATTACACCCTTCCTCTCTTGTGGGTGGCCTAAAACTTTTACATAAAATATTAGCAGCATGTGCAATAAATTACAGCAAGCTTCTGCTTTAGCTGATGGCTACATGCCATGCATTGCTATCCTTTGAGAGCTTTTAGTGCAGATGAAGAGGCACTACTTTATATTATGTCATCCTCTGGCTGGTAATGAGGAAGCACAGGGTGTTGCCATCCTTTCCAAGAAAGATCCTCCTTGTACATTGAACCATGTATGACTTCTCACTGACCAGGCAGTACTAACATTATTATATACATACTTGTACTGTGCTCAGAAAGAGCACGTCGGGAGACTATGCATATTCTGCAGGTACACTTTTATTAGCCAAAGAACATATGTGCGCACAAGCATGCACATAAACACACACATAAATACATGACCTTAAACACATTCCATATGAGTTAGGTATACTGGATAACAGATATTTCAATAGGAATGAAATATGAGATAGACTACACACAAATGGGAACAAGCTTAAAGAAATGTCTCATAAGGAGGCAAAATGCAATTTACAGTCCAGAGGGTGGACTATAAGAAAATAAAAAATGCCCATCACATGTCACATGGGAATGGAGGCCCCAAAGTAGGTACAAATAGACTCTTAAAATGAATACATGCAACCTGAGCTGCTGAAAATGTTTACTAAGAAAATTAACAGAAAAAAACATGGATTCCACTGCAAGAGAATGTAGAGAAGATTCAGGAACAGCACGATGAAGAATACGAGAATATGAAATTATTTATGTAAGTTAATATTTGGGATACTTTGAAAAGTCTGCCAAGACAATTATCTATTTGTCACAGCAAACAAAGACTGAAATGCAAGAAATAATTCTGGATAGGAAAAAGTCCATCTCGGATACAGATGATGAATTCTTTACAAATACAATCAGAAGGAATCAACAGCAAACCAGGACTAATCAGACCCTAGAGCAGAGAAGACTATGGACAAAACTGGATTTTTCATAAGGGTTGACCAGAAGAGTGAGTTCTCTTTTGTTACATTGTGGCATAGCTGCACAGCAAGAAACTACAATAACTAAAGTTGTTTTTAATGTGGGTAAAAACTGGGGATGTAAGCAATGATCATATACCTACACACACACACACACACACACACACACACACACACTAACATTGTGGGGATGTGATCATTCACACACTCCTACAAACAGTAATTGACTGAGATTATAGTTGAAAAGCTAATCATATCATGCTAGATTTGTGGCAATTATGAAGACCGTTCTCCCCATAATTTTCCCACAACTACTTTTTTTAAGAGGGAGAGTAAGAATTAGTATCATCTGTAAGGAGTGCAACAGACCCTCCTTAATTCTCCCACAACTACTTTTTTAAAAAATTAGTATAATTTGTATGGGGTGCAACAGACCCCCCCCCCCTTAATTCTCCCACATTTTCTTTTTTTAAAAGGGAGAGTAATGGAGGTACAGGGGTGTCTGGTCCTTTTACAGTCTGCAGAAAATTACAGAACATTTCATTATCAGCTGTTAAACCACACTACTGCTGTTATGTTACGTATGCAAAAACACTGCCGAGGTCCAGTGCTCTCTATTACATTTACGGCGGCAGCAATAATTCAATGGACAATAGTGTTAAATGACCTCTATAGCCCCAACTAAACAACTGCAGAATACAGTACATCATAACAGAAGGAATGCCACTGTGACATCTGAGGTATCTTGCAGTGTGAAGACTCTTCCTTTGTGAGACTTTATAACTAGTACCAACGATAATTAGACAAATTTAAAGAGACAAATATACGAGTATGGAGAGCAGCGTGAAAATAGATACATGACAAAAATCTCTAGTGCATTAAAAAAAGTCTTCTGGTCACATGAAAGGCTGTTTAACATGCTAAATGGCTCTACTTCCAGTGCAATATTCTCTTGTCTTTGTCAGTCCACATAATTGCCTCTTTGTGTGTAACAAGAGCTAAAAATTGAAGGAGCATTTCTGCCAGTTTTAAGATACTCCATTTCCTTCCTGTATGGCATTAGTTCTTAGCTGGGAGATTAAAGCAGAGAGCACAATAACAGACAAATAATCTGCAGCCATTGGATGGATATAGGACTAGTTCCCATAACCTCAGTTACTTTTATGCAGTGGAAGTCACTCATTCTCCCCATGTTCCTGGCTCAGATCCAAAAATATGTATTAGAATGAACAGGTCATACCCAGTTACCCATAAGGATAAAATTGATATAAAGACAAAAAAAAAATTGCATGTTACAAAGCAACTAAAATATGTCTGCAAGCCTTAATAATTTCAACTTTAAACCACCATAGAAACTATGCTTCTCGGTAGTAAAGCAGGTTCATGCGCACTGCAGGGGAATGACATCCAGTTCCTTTAATCTGCAGGTCACGAAGACTAGTGTATACACAGGCACCATTAAGCAGCGTCTGTGACTCCTTAACATCAAGGCACAATGTAACCTACTTCACTCAATCATTTTAACTTGTTCATGGGAGAGAATTTCTACAAAGAAATCTTCATAGGCAATCAACTGCTAGGATTTTAAAGCAGCTGTGAAAAATGCTAGTCCTGTAGTAACCAATAAACTCTATTGTCTCTGCACTGACATTTAATTAAAAAGAAAAAAGAAAACATGACCCTTATTTCAAACTGTCTAGCAGTTTAGCATAGAGAATCAGGGCTATGGGCTCATAAACAGCTTTATCTGGTAGTCCTAGATTTGTTCCCCTTATCTTCCAGTTGCCTAGCATGATTCTGAGCAAGTCACTTAACGTAAGGCTGAAAGGACTTGGCTAGTAGTATTACATTGCTAACAAATTAAAAAAGTCACATACATGTATGATACTGTTATTTGGAACATAATTTAAACAGGCCATTAATAATATAATGAAATCGAACTGAAACATTAACCTAATGATTACCATGGTCAAACAGTTTTGCATAGTATAACGATAAACTATTAACAGCAATAACATATTCTATTTCAGAGAATTAATCAATACATTTTAGATAAGACTTGGTGATTAAGTGGTTTGACACTGCTGCTGAAGATTTACAATAAACTTTACAGGATTACTACTACAGATATTCACTTATCACTGTTATAGTGCTATTTTCCCTAAAAGAAAACTGTAAGCATTGTCCTGCACTCTAAGACCTCAGTATAGTGTCCTGGGTAGAGGAGTTTATGTCTGTGTATTTCAATGGATTAAAACGCCAAATCTTACAGAAACAAACTGTGCTATACTTATCCACTGGTAATTGCAAATTAAGTTTATTTTAAAGCAGCAACGCATTCAGTTTGGTGAAAATTCTGACCTATACTTACTAATGCAATTTTAGATTGCCATTTATGTTACAGCTTAAAAATAATCCACTGTGCTATTTAAGTTCCAGCTTAAAAATACAATCCACAGTTTAAGTGTGCTGAAGTGCTGCAGTTAAAAAAACAAATGGAATGCTCATTCAAGCTTGGTTTGTACGTTCTGCATTGAAGAGGCTTATTCTGACATGACAAAAACAGTATCTAGACAACAGAAATAAAGGTAGCACTGAATACTGATGAATACCCTGGCCCAATACAGAACAGTGTATACAACTTCTACTGTTCAAAAATCCCAAATAGAATTTAACTATAGATATACAAGTATAATGTAAGTTATCTTATAACTCAAATTCAAAACAACAGAAGAAATCCCAAGAGTACTTGATTATTGCTCTAGTTTCAATGCCTTAAAACCATATTCTCAAAATGATCTGGAAATATCTTCTGGCAGGATATCTTTGCAAAGTCAGGAGTTCTGCCAAACACAAGAATAAATGCTCACATCTTTTAGCAACATCTCTCTTTGCTGATAAGCATGTTAAATCAAGTACTGCAATACTGCATGAGATGAAAAGTGAACTTGCCTTTATGGCTTTACAACAGTATAAGTTATGTTCACTATCATAAATCAGAGAAAGATTATGTAGTATTTTGGTGCAGTCATTGAGCCCTTTGGGTTGTCAAAGGCCTCAACTGAAAGTCGTTTAACCTGTTCTAATAAATGGAACTCAAACTGCCTGGGTGAGGCTATGGGTGGGATTCTTGAAATTTAAA
Organism: Protopterus annectens; assembly: GCF_019279795.1. NCBI lineage: Eukaryota > Metazoa > Chordata > Ceratodontiformes > Protopteridae > Protopterus > Protopterus annectens. The sequence goes on along the minus strand of NC_056746.1, from coordinate 490,517,849 downwards.
TGTATACCACAAACTGTGCAAGTTGCATCCATATGTGATAATTACATTTTAATTTCTCACAGATCGCAATGTGGTGACCTCAGTTGACTCTGCTAATCATAAAGCACAGCCAGGCTGTCATTGCAGTCTGATAGATGTGTAAAACCTACCCCTACATGTGGACTACATTAGCAGCCTTGTCTAGGGTTCCCCCATTTTACCTCCCATACTGTGAACAATGTTTATTGCCTGCAACTCGCACTCTGTACGACTTTTATGAAAAAAAATTAATGCTCACTATCCACATGGTGCCAGACCTACTCTATCCCCTCATGCTAACATGGTAACAAAGTCATTCGGTCTCCTACAGGCTGTTGAGGGGAGATCTACTTCTGCTATACAAGGCACTGTCAGATCTCACTCTGAAGGACCTCCTGCATATCCACAAAACAAACAGCACCAAATTACTTGTTTTAAAGACTGAAACAATGCCTGTGATATAAATAGGACCTGATGAAGAGACGGGTATGTATCCTACATATTACCCCCTTCTCTGAAACAGGCTCCTCATCCATGTGAAGCAAGTTCCTCCCTAACCCAATTCAAGTGCAACTTGAACAATTGGATGGGCAACAAGAAATTCATCCCTGGTTTGGCACCTATGTCTCTAATGGACACAGGCAGCCTGTAAACGTTTCCTCTTCCAGGCCCCTGCTTGTAAGCATTTCTCCTCCCAAGCCCCTGCTTACACTTATCAAAGCTACCAGAACTTGTCAGAGATTTGGGATGAATGGCTAGACTTAAAAAGGCCCTTGTGGTCGTTAGTCTAGTAAACGCCCATGAGCCTATACCACTTTGTGGTAAACATCTAATAGCAATGCACACAAATTTTAGACTTATGCTAGATAGTAGCCATACTACAAATTAGTAGCTACTGGATTTACTGCACTATGTTACGAAACAGAAAGCAAGTAACTCCAGAATCATACCATGCTTGTCTTCATTAGCTAAATCTTTATACCATGAGGTGAGCTACAAAAGTGACAAACATTTATTTATTAATAATGAAGAAAATGTTGCCAACTTAACATAGCTTGAACAGCCTAATATCCAAATCTCTGAATGCAAATGTAAGCACACCTGCTGAATTATGAGTGTTTACTGACTGCAAACAGTTCAGTCCACTGCCTTACAGTCCTCACATTTTGAGTCTTAAATACTGTAGCCCTCAACTGATACTGTGCTAGTTATTACACTGGCTAGTTTAATACACATGCTTGCAGCATTAATATTTCCAGTAAGTTATTTCTTCACATTATTTTATTTAGATAACAGTCTGATATAACATTGTACCTTACTTTACAGTTTTAACACAATTCTGACATTTTTGAAGTTTATGTTTTCCATACAGAGTAGATGAACTCCAGAAAATTAACTGATGCAAATTAAATAAGAACTACACCATATGTTCCTAACAGTTGTGTTATAATTCAGCCAAGGGTTTGATTACATATCACAGATAATGTACTTACCTGGTTGCCAGATGCAGGTCAGGTTTTCTTTGCAAAATAATGTTTTATTTCAATTGAATCTGTAGGCAGAATTGATAAATAAAGAATTATGAGACAAACAGCATAATTTATATACAATTGTCAGATTTTAGCAAATGCTGTTTTAAACAAGGAAATAAATCAGTTAAACTTTCAGCCAACACAAGGCCATACTTTTTTCATCTTTTAATGATTGATTTTACAGAAATGTCTACATTGTATGGAAGCACCAACATACTTAAAGGTTAATATCACTGATGTATCAGACTACTAGAAACACTGGTCCAGACATATTTTAGAATATGGTGGTATTTATGACCAGCAAATTGTATTTTCTACTTATCAACTTAACTTTAGCACCCAAGGAATTGATAAATATGGAGTGTCAGCAGCTATGGTTGGTTTAGCCCACTAAATACATATTCACTACATATACTGGCAAGGCATATTATTCAAGGCCTATTTTACATTTATTCTTGACCTGATTGTGACGTCCAGTTAATATCCCACCAGACTGCCAACAATGAATGTGACATCCGGCTATATCCCACCAGGACTACCAATGATTAATGTGATATCCCTTACTATCCTGAGTCAGTAACTAAGGTGCTTCAGTCCTCACTACTGACTGCAATATGAGACTGTCATTTAAACAGAAGTAATATTTCACAATTTTCCCCTAAGAGCACAACAGGAACACACTATTTCCTGGGACTGGACTATATACCTCTGCCCACCCCAAATGCATTTTCTTATTATACACTTCAGAGCAATGTGTCCCAGGTTAAGACCACCGATACACTTGCACTCAAAGTAAATTTAAATCTAACATATTCAAACAATTCTAGGGAAGCTTGACACAGATTTCCAGCTGTGTCTCTTCCCCAAAATAATACAGTAATGCTGCCACCAATCATAGTGTCTTTGTGCCCATCTAAAGGGATGTCCAATTATGAAAATTAAATATCAAAATAAATGACAGCTATGACCATATGTGACCAGGCCTTTGAGGTGACCTGGGGAGTGTCAAACAGATAGAAGCACTCTCTAATCTCTAAAGAAAAACACCGATTTCCAGCCACAATGTAAAGTAATGAAAAACAGTTAATAAGTAAAATGGTTAAAAGAATGTAAATCAATAGCTTTCAATAAATACCAGATTTCAATCACCAGAAATGTAAAATTAAACTGTACGATAGGAGTCCATTACTCTAGAAAAACTATCTTAATAACTAAGCTTTCCTAACCTAACTAAAGGATACTGTCCCTGATCTAACGTAACACATAACAGCAAGGAAAGAGGCAGGCTTACAGTTTTTGGTGAGTTCTCTTTCATGGGTGTCCACTGACTGCACAGCACTGTAACTGACTGTACTTTACAAAACTGCTCAGCACTTAAAAACTGCAGTCTTAACTGTTTTATTTTAAAAATAACAGTCATCTATTTCTTTTTCTGTCAATCAGCTGTTTAAATAACCACCTAGCAACCATTAATATTCCAATGGCATCACTCACTGTTCAGCTGATTCTTGACAGTACTTTAGAATGTCCCTCTCAAATATGCACAATTAGAAATGTATCAAAACACTGACAGATTTTTTAAAACATTCTGTTTAAACAGGGATATACTCAACATTAAAAGCTTATTTACATTTTCACAATTAGGCGTACTGTCATAAATAAATCTGAGAATATGTGCAAATTTCCTGCTAGACATGCTAACACAGATGACAGTGTTTTTATTTTCCTCACACTGATGTTTAACATTAAAGAACAGGAAACAATATTACATGCAGCAGACTAATTCAAAAAGGAAATCTTTCTCAATGTACTGCTGAAGAGTAGCATTAAGATGTCAAGTGGATCTTCTGTTGGTCTGGTTCTAACAGAATTATTTAATCAAGTAAGACTAAATTAAGATGACTATGATCAAAGCTAGTCTTGATTCCACCTGACTCAAGGATCTCTATTTCAGCTGCTTCAGAAATGAAAATCATACTGCAGTTTTAAATATCCTGGAGTTTGCATCAACACTATCACATTTTTAACACAGAAACTATATAACAAATAAGTTCACTCAGGAATGTATTAGGGATTTTATTCTGCATCTCAGAACTGAAAAAGATGGCTAAGAGCCAGTAAAAAGAAGGGGTTTAACCCTTAAGAGATCTAACCCTAGACTACATCATGTATTGGAAGAAACTTCACAAATGCCTTTGGGAAACAGACAAGGTCTTTTGTGCAATGTATAATGAGTTGATAGGTCCAATGTTATTGAACATGCCGATAGTCATATATCACTAAATAGCAGGCTTCCCCAAGATGTACATATCTGATCAAGATTATTTTTTATTAAAAAAAATTTGAATATGCATCAATCACATTAATCATAAATCATTCTGGCCACTTAATAAATGAGCACAGAGTTTGTACAAGGGTAATTTACTGGTCTAATTTTGGCTATCGAAAATAAAAAAACATGAATGACTAAATACTGAATGTGTAACATTGAAAGGGAAAATTAACAAACAACTACTTCAATGAAAATAAATTCAATGAATGGCCTTAAATCAGTCAACATCATGAACACACCCAACCAAGGTGGTTGGCTTCACCCTCACACTCCTCAACTATATATTATACCAACTCAGAGATCTCACTACAGTGTGGAATAGGGCAAATTTAAAAGGTTTCCTACGCTTACCTTATGTGTCATGTTACTTCCTGGTTGTTAGTCAACTACAGCCATTTGATGAATTTATTTTCATAGAAGTAGTTGTTGGCTAATTTCATCTTTTAATGTTTAACGTTCAGCATTTAGCTGTTCGCATTTTTTTTGTTTTCTATTGCTGAACATTGACCCTGATTAACAACTGGTTGGTAAATCTTAAAAGGTATGAACTTTCCCTTGGGCAGTGCAACTTCTGGAAAGGAAATGAAATGAGTAGTGTGCAAATATATGATTCACGTAGAAATTGGAGACTGGTCCCATTCTAGCAGGTGCATATAACTCATCTGATATAGTGCATAGATTTTTTATTTGTCAGACATTAAGATATTGCAATGTATAAGAAATAGTTGAAAACATTCAAATTATTTCAGGGTACAGAAATTTAATTTTCAATTGACAGAGGATGTTTTGAAGGATTTAATCATTGGTATATGGTCAGTCAGGTATGTCCTATTCTCCCAACACTGATATACTGAATAGATCTTTCATTTGTGAGACATTACTATACTATAAATGAAAAGAAATGTTTGCAGACATTAACAAATCATACCTCAGTAAAGATGCTTGCAATTAATGGAGGGTGCTCAGAAGGAATTAAACGATGGATCACAGTAAGTCAGATATGTCCTCTTTCCAGAAATCATTTCATTAATTTTACACAGCCTCTTGTAAATATGATAAATCAAAAACAGTCTATTGGATGTATGTATTTCCCGCAGAGAAAGGAGAATAAAAAAATAGAGCACTGCAGATAATGTCTACAACTCTAAAGAAGATCACTCCATCAGAAAAAATCCTTCATGGAACTATAGGTTCAATTTTCCCAATTATGGGTTACTAAGTTAATAAAAATGAACTTCAAACTTCCAGGGTTGTTGGACAAACAACCACAGCACAGGTGCAAGATACCCTTCATCTAAATGTTCACTGTACTATATATGAAAGATCTTAGACAGATGTGTTACTTCAATACTTCCACTGCATGAAGAATAAGAGTTAATTTAAAACATTTGAATGTTTGTCGTGGACTGTGACTATTTAATGCAACTCAAAAATCTATTTGCAAGAAAAGGCAAGGCAACATAAGTTTCAAAATCAGAATGGAGTTTGAGTCCCTTTTATTGCACATCTTTCCAAACTTAAAAAATATATAGCCATATCTAGTTTTGCTTTAGGAAATATTTTTCTACGACAAGTTTGGTTAAAATTATAAAATATCAAATTTGAGGGCGATGAGAAATAATAATTTTAAAAGGGTTAAGTAGTCAATTATGAGATTACACAGATTATGCAGATGATGTGACAGTGACTATAAGGCCTTTCACAGGGCCATTGGTTGGATTTATCATGTTATGGGCTATTGAATTAATTAAAAAATATATCACAGTTTTAGGTTTGCTGCTGAAGACGATCACAAAGACAATTTATGTTCAAGGGATTCTTCATTTAAATGACTGGTTGTGATACATAAAAGATGTTAGATGTGTCATCCCAACATTTCTAGTGTATGAAGAATATGGGTTAAATTTATTTTAAACATTTTTAAATTTCCTTCAGACTGAATGTACTTAATACACAAGAGTTATACTCATACCTTCTTAATTTTAGCTAAAGAATATTTATACAAAAGACTAGTTATACAAGATGTGTAATAATTATAAAAGGGCATTGTAGTCAGTTGTGAGATTACCTGTATTTTACAGAAAAAGCTGTCCCGATTTACTTTACATTTTAAAAGCCCAAGACTGCTTGCCATTTTTAAAAACATCTTGTTTAACTAAGGCAAAAGACAGTATTTTACAAGGATGAAAAGAAGATGAGAAAGTACAGTACTTCTCATAAGGATTTATGCTTCAGAAAACAATATATTGGTTAGCTAAAAAGCATTTTAACATATCCAAAATTATCAAGTGGTTTTAGTTCTGAACATGTGCATTCCAAACTGTGAAGTAAAACAGTTAAAGCCAAACTGTTTAAATAAAAAGTTTAAAAGTGAAAGCTACACTGTTTAAACTAAAGTTTATACAGATGGACACATTTATAAGTCCAGTTAATCCATTGAAGGATGGAAGTTAATTGTCAAGCAAGGGAAAAACTGAATTATTTTAAGTAGTATATTGAAACTTTCAGAACTGCATAGTATTTCCAGTAATGTTGGACACTGACTTTCAAATGAAATAGGCTACATGCATAGAAATCCCTGTATGTACACACAGAATGATACATCAAAGTTTATTAAAATAAACATCTGTCTTAATTTTACTGAAAGATAACCAAGCAGCTGTGGAAAAGTAATCAAAGATAGACACTGAATGTTGGGATATAAAAACAAAGAAAAAAGCATGAGAATTTCTATTAGGATTTTCAGGAATGCCACCGCAGCAATAGAAATGTTAGATGAGATAGAGAACAAAGAGTAAAATTAGAAAAGCACTTAGAAAAGCATGCTCAACTTCTCAGCTTTCTCTTTTACAAATATTTGTTAAGCAGAAATATGACAAGATTAGATGATTATGTTAGTAAGACAGAAAAAAAAGATAAGTGATGTCAAGAAAACAGTTTCATCATATTTAGATAGGGTTAAAAACAACTGATTTAGAGGATTCAGCTAGGTGAATCTCAGTGGACTAGTATGCTTGCGAAACTGAAACATCAATGTCAAAACTATGACTTTCTTGAGAATATTACTAAGTAAGAGAATGTCTGAAGTAATAAAGGAGAAGGTTCATTAGATGTTTACTCCTGGAGTAGGTGATATGCTTGTAAGCACCTAAGGTTATTCATTTAGCATTTTTCTATGTGTGCCCTGAAAGAAAACGGGTTATCTACCAGTATAAAATGAGAAAATCTTGGTTATGTAGTGAACAATACATTTTTTACAAAGCTATGTTACACTACTGACACTTAGAGAAAACATCATAAATTCATGCAAAAGCATAAATATGCAGGGTAAAGAAATTGAGCTTATTTTAAAATGTTTTCCCAGTGGTGACCTGCACTTCCTAGGATTTACAAGATAGTTTGGAATCAGTGAAGTTGTTGGGAGAGACAATGAAGGTGTCACCAGGTATTCAGTGAATGTCATGAGCAACTGTTGACTGGAAGCATGCAGAGTGACAGTTACACCTTTTCTTGTGTTAAAGCAGTACTTTACCCAAAGAGAGAGAACAGTGTGAATGGAATGGATGTAATCAGAGAAACTGAAAAGTACCAGCGCAAAAATAAGATGCATTTTTGTTGTCAAGGTTAAGTAAGTCTGAAGACATGGGGGCTGAACTGTTTCTGCTGCATAGTGTATATGCAAGAAGGGTCATCACTTGTTTATTAAATGATCATATAAGACGTAAGTAATCATACATTTATATAAATGAAAACAAATCATATTGACATAATTTTAGTTGCAAACATTACAAATCACTTATAATCTATCCATTGTTAGCCAAACATTATATAGATCATTCAAATCCTGTCTTCTTGTAAACCTCATTCCTACTCTGCATATACTGTTCCCATGATTCCCATTTTTTTCTATGTGTTTTGCTCCTACCCTTTTCTAAAGATCCCAATTCCAGTTGTTTTATCTCTGTTACTATACTCACTACTTCTAGTATTGTTGGTTTAGACCTCCATTTTCTAGTAATTGCTATTTTGCAAGCCACCATAATTAGACTCAGCAAGGTCTTACTATGTCTAGGCAGTTCAGAATCTGTATCACAGCTCAAAAAATAATTTCCTTAGTTGCACCAATTTGCTCACCCAGCATCTCTGACAGAGTAGTCTGCAGGGAATAGTCTGCCAACTCATTATACTCCCAGAAAATAAGTTCCCAATTATCTCTTTCTTCTCCATCACACCCCTAACATTTGCTGTCTACCTGTGGAAAAATGGAGTACTACTTGTGGTATAAAAAATACCAATATAAAAACAGTTCCAAGCAAAAACCCTAAATCCTTCTAGACTTGTTTGTATATTTGAGAGACATACATATATCCCCCATTGTTTCTTTGTGAATTGCTTTTTCAATCACTCTTCCCAATCCTTTCTAACCTCCTCTGATTGATTCTTATAGTTACCATGCAATATTTTATATGCTCTACTAATTATTCATTTTTTAACAGCAGCTTCTGTTCTAGATTCTACTAAAAACTCTACCAGTGCTAGACTTTTGCTTAGGATCCCCCTTCTTTCTTTCTCTTTACCTATACTCTGATATCAGTCCTTGTTAGGGAAGGCACTCTCTAGCCTGTAGTCCAAATAAATTCTTGGCCTCTTCCCATTCTATTACCTTTGCCTCTCTGATTATTTGCTTCTAATACCTTGATTTTTTCGCCAGTTTTCTCCAATAAATTCCATCCCCCTCTTCCCTATTGTCTGTAGCCCTAATTGCAGTCATCCCTATCAGCAGAATCTCCTTTCAACATCTCATATTGGCTTAGTTCTTAGAATAACAAAAAACACACAGTGAACTGCATCAACCGTTTTATTCCACAAACATAAAAAATAAAAAATACTTAGCGCTTTCACCCACACATATCAGGGCATCATCAGAGTACAAAGGATTAACATCAAGGCCATTCATATATATATATACAAAAATTGCAGCGTTGCGAGTCCACAATCTTAGTTTAATATAAAAATAATAAAACAAACAGTTTAAGCGCTTTCATCAATAAGTATGACTGCTTCAGAACAAACTGCCATTGTGAATTTTACATTTAAATACAAGTTGCTGGTCTGCCATTGGTTCTAAACCAACCAATTCCATTTATGGGAAGAGGACATACTAAAATATACACGCAAGAATTCATTTGAATAAAATAAATAATTTCATCATAAATGACCATGTCCACATGACATAACCTTAAAATAGTACAAAATTAGTACAAAAACACTGCCACAAAAACACTTAATTGCAACAAACATTATAGACATTACTAGATTTGATTTGCCTTCTCTTTGAGAATTGGCATTATAGTAATATGCTGAAGCAAAGCACTGGAGCAGAAGAACAAGTCCAAGAACAACGATAGTTGAGTTAAAATACCTTTATAACCAAGACAACAAAGCTTTCAGGTTTAAAAACCCTTTCTCAATGTTTTACAACTGGTATAACAAAACACCCACTTTTATACACAGTGCTTTGCTTCAGCGTATTTCATTTTGCACTGAAGTTGGGTTCCACCACATTTTACTGCAGCCAGATATGGAACATCAGAATCGACTTAAGCAGCTGTTTGAAAAGGAAGTTAATCCTCTGTTAAATTTAATGCCTGGTATGTCATCAACAGTATTTAAAGAGAGTGAATCTACTAGTTTAAATATACTGGACTTTGAACGCCGGATACAGGCATTAGAAAGGAAAGTTAGCACATATAAGCGCCTGCAGTGGCAGCGCTATAGTTTTGATGCATATATGCAGCAAGGCATAGCCCCTCGAGGGCTTAGAATAACTAAAATGCCATCATACGGGAATACTTACCCGGAATTATTAAAACAATGGCAGACTCTGAACTTGAAACTAAGCAAGGAGTATATGCTGCTAATGAATAACTTTTTCGTAGACATCGAAAATGAATTGAAAACAGAGATTTTGGCAAAAGAAGAAGAGATTCTAGCCTTACCGGGCTTTGCTAATGTTCAATCTGTATATAATTCTATGATGGATAGACTGAGTACACTGGACGACCGGTTGGAGGTCGTGAAGAAAAGGAAACTACTACGAGATATTTCCGATTATCAAATGGGCAATATCTTTTCTTGGCCAAAACGTGAAACACCTGCAAGTATGAGACCTAATAGGGATGAGTCTACTGATCTAATAACTACTGAGGTACGATCGAATGTAAAACACAATGACAAACATGTGTTAGCCAACACACCTCTAGATTCCCTTGACAATTTTCCTGAACTGGTACCTGTGCCTTTAAATTCACCATCGAATGGAGTTAACAGCAATCCGACTGAGACCGGTACGCCTGTGAGGCGATGTGCGTCATCAGTACTCGACGAGGGCGAGACAAGCTTACAGCGTAGTACGGAAGGTGCTCCAGTAACGGGAATGTATAAAGAACAGTTAAAACAGAACATACCGGCTTCGCAGCAAACCATAAAGAACTTTTTTAGTAAGCCCTTCCAATTGCAAAGTGCAGAACGCGTTAAAGAAAGGGATAATTATACCGGAGCCAGATCAACATCAAGGGGTAGATCTTTCACGAGGAGTAACAACATGCCAGTGGCCTCTAAAAGAAAAAACAGTAGTCCGCAAAAACAATACAAAGTAGCCAGGAAATAATGGCAAGTATCATCAATCTTTCAACATTTACGTTAAGCAAAGAGCATATAACATTGTTAACTAAAGGACTGGGTTTCATACCCACTAGGATGGAAGATATGGTTAATGTGTTAACAGATTTAAATCTCTTCATTAGATCCATAGCTTTGAAATTAATATTTAAAACCAACGACTATAACACTAATACATGCAAGAGAAGGAGCACGTTTATACCAGCTTATCCACCTGTTTTAACTGCCTTTTATAACCTATGTGAATATGATATTAGAAAACTATATGTTGGTAAAAGATTTAATGTTCAATATAACATCACATACTTTGAACACTTAGGATTGAAGGAATTGATGAATAATACTAATATCATTATTAAGGCGGCTGATAAAGGTGGTGCCATAGTTATTATGGATGAGTGTAAATATAGACAGTCAGTATTGCTATTATTAGAAGATTCAACTGCATTTAAACAAATAACACTGGCAGATGTTAAGAAATGCATAAGCTATGTGAATATGTGTATTTATGAACTTCAATTATCAGGAGACATATCACTAGACTTGTTTCATTTCTTCACGGTTACTTGTCCCATAGTACCACAACTATACGGCGTCCCTAAAGTACATAAATCCAAAGATAACCCCCCCAATGAGGCCGATAGTATCCGGTAATGGCTGGATTACGGAGCCAATATCATTGTATTTACAGAAACAGTTGCAACCCTTATTATTAACATGTAAAACAGTACTTAAGGATACAACAGATTTTCTGGAAAGATTAAAATCATGTTACATATCCTTGAAATCCAAAAATTATAATATTGATGATATTTATATGGTGACCATGGACATTACATCGCTATTCACGGTCATTCCGCATGACCTTGGAGTAGATTCCATCAGAGAATTTTTAACACAAAGCTCTGGGCATACATCCAGACATATAGAAAACATATGTATGTTATTAGATTTGGTTTTGAAAAATAACATATTCATGTTTTATAATAACATATACCTGCAACAAACTGGCGTGGCAATGGGCACGCCGGTGGCGAATACATATGCCAACCTTGTTTTACATCAATGGGAAATGGTGAATATATGTTTAGGTGAACAATTTGTGAATGATAATGTGATATTTTACCAAAGGTTTGTAGATGATTGTTTTTTCCTTTGGAAAGGAAGCCTTGATGACCTAAAGGAATATGTTACATTCTTGAATAATACTACCAATTTTTTAAAATTTAAAGTGGAAGCATCTAAAACCTCTATAAATTTTTTAGATGTAACTATCAAGAAACATCATAATGACATTAATACAACAATTTTTAAGAAAGAGATAGCATCAGGTAGGTACTTGCATGCAAGCAGCATTCATGCACCCCATGTCTTTAGAGGCATAGTTAAGGCTCAAATGGCCAGAACTAGTAGATTAAATTCAGATTATGATGTGTTTATAAAGCAGTTAAGGGAAACGCAGGAAGAACTTAGGATTAGTGGATACCCAATGAATTTATTAGAGAATATGCAGGACCATATTATATCCAATAGGGAAGGACTATATAAGCCTATTTTCAACAAAATTGAAAGGCTACGTGAAACTAACAGTACATCTACGTTAACTGACAATAAGTTGAGATTTATAACATCTTTTAACTTAATGACAGATAGTATTAATAAAATAATATATAAATATTGGAAGGTACTAATGGCACAGGACGATGTAAAACTAGTAGTTGGTGAAAAGCCCTATTTTAGCTATAGAAATATGCGAACCTTAAAAAATATCCTTGGTTATAAGGATTTTAATTACTTGAAACCCAAGGTGACAGTAACAGCTAAACATGGCACATTTGCCTGTTACAACTGTAGTTGTTGTAATGATTTACTTAAAAATAGTGATACCAAAAAAGTGGACATCTTCAAACATCCTGTGACAGAAAGAGAATATAAATTTTTTGGACATGCCACTTGTACAACCAACAATGTTGTATATATAGCAACATGCCAAATATGTCCATGTTTTTATGTGGGTAAAACCACTAGAAAGCTCAAGGAAAGAATAACGGAACATAAGTCAAACATTAGGCTTTCTAATGAAAATAATGCGTTATTCAAACACATTGCATCTAAGGGTATCTCGCATCATTTTAAGTTTCAGGTCATAGATTGTGTTAATGCATCACCTAGGGGAGGTGATTTGTCCAATCTTTTAGACATGAGGGAATATGAATGGATAATCAGGTTGTCAGCTGATGTATCCCCTGGTATTAATGCATCAGTATCACTAAAACCTATATTACAGAGAATACAGCAAACAAGATTAAAGTAATCTTGTTTATACATATAGTTTTTTAAAAATTTTTTATATATATTAAAAATTTCTCATACATACTATAAATATTTTTCATATTTTCTTGCACATTTCTATACAATTTAGTATAATGTTATATTTAATTATCCTTGTTATATGTTATAAGTAGTTAATGTAAATGTTGTTTTATGTACATTTTACATACTTATATAGTTTAAAGTTTCTTTAGTTCATGTTGCATATAGTAAAATTTTAAAAATTGTTATATGTTTTTAAATCTTTATGGTCATGTGATGGTGGCTGCAGGTCATATGACCTATTTTATTGTGTATAAAAGTGGGTGTTTGGTTATACCAGTTGTAAAACATTATAGTAATATGCTCATTGAGCCCAGGTGGATAATCAGCAGCTAGTCTTAACTGCCACAATAACTCTTTCTTGTATAATGCATTTTGCCAATCCCCACCCCTTGTTTCAAAAGTTACAAATTCAAGTATGCCAAACTTGAAGCATAGATAACCATCACATATAATGCTACGCTTATATAAAGCATTAGTATCTTTTTTATTTTTGATATCATAGAGATGCTCATATATTCTAGTTTTGAACATTCTCTCTGTTTTACCTACATAGAAGGAGAAATAGGTGCTGCAGATAGCTATATAAACTAGCTTGTTAGAACAACAACTACCACTTTTTATGTCCAGTTTTCCTATTAACAGATGCTTCATTACTCCTTTGTGGACTTGTACCAGAAAAAGCAAAATGCTTATGAAGTAGGTTACCAAAATGTTCATGATTTTTATAAGTTGCAGCTTCTTTACAGTTGCATGACTCACAGTTTCTGTTAGAATTCGAAAATTCCTTTCTTCCAGTAACCTTATTACTGGTACACAAGTTGCTACCATTTAAAAACTTGCTATTAGTATTAGTATGAACAGTACCTTTAGGCAAACCTTCCTTGCGACAGGTTTTCTTCATGTTAGGGAAGTCAAATGATGCAGGTTCGATGTCTCCTTCAAACTGTACCACACAATTACTTTTTTGTCCATTATTACAACGAACAGGCTCCTGTACATCACTTAATTCAATAAAACTGTTAGCGTTGCAAAGAGAATGCCTTCTCTCACCACCATTATGAATTTGCGCTGCCGTGATGATGTCATCAATTTTCTTAAAGCGGCAGGAAGAATTAGAACCATCAAAACGAAAAGCATTACCAGCAACAGCTCCATCGCCCTTTTTAGAGCCATCCAAGGCAACATCAAAGCCCAAATCTTTTTTACTAGGCTGTGTGAAGAGTTCTATAAGCCTAGTAAGCTCTCCCTTCAGTTCAGCCACATCATTCTTCAAGGAAATAATATCAGCCTGACCTGAATCCACAACGGGAGACAGGCTAAACGATTCTGGGGACCCCATAGCAACCAGCACCAAAAAGACCAAACAATATAAAAAAAGTTGGTACTACAAGTGCTCACACCAAACCAAGAAAAATAAAAGAGCACAGTGTTGCGAGTCCACAATCTTAGTTTAATATAAAAATAATAACGCTAACAGTTTTATTGTTTCTCCTTCTATGTAGGTAAAACAGAGAGAATGTTCAAAACTAGAATATATGAGCATCTCTATGATATCAAAAATAAAAAAGATACTAATGCTTTATATAAGCGTAGCATTATATGTGATGGTTATCTATGCTTCAAGTTTGGCATACTTGAATTTGTAACTGTTGAAACAAGGGGTGGGGATTGGCAAAATGCATTATACAAGAAAGAGTTATTGTGGCAGTTAAGACTAGCTGCTGATTATCCACCTGGGCTCAAAGAGCATATTACTATAATGCCAATTCTCAAAGAGAAGGCAAATCAAATCTAGCAATGTCTATAATGCTTGTTGCAATTAAGTGTTTTTGTGGCAGTGTTTTTGTACTAATTTTGTACTATTTTAAGGTTATGTCATGTGGACATGGTCATTTATGATGAAATTATTTATTTTATTCAAATTAATTCTTGCTTGTATATTTTAGTATGTCCTCTTCCCATAAATGGAATTGGTTGGTTTAGAACCAATGGCAGACCAGCAACTTGTATTTAAATGTAAAATTCACAATGGCAGTTTGTTCTGAAGAAGTCATACTTATTGATGAAAGCGCTTAAACTGTTTGTTTTATTATTTTTATATTAAACTAAGATTGTGGACTTGCAACGCTGTGCTCTTTTATTTTTCTTGGTTTGGTGTGAGCACTTGTATTACCAACTTTTTTTATATATACAAAAATTGCCTAATAACATAATTGATCAATTAAATAATTAATTGATTGATCAATACAATGTAGAGGTATATGTTAAAGTGACTTGGCTCAAATATAAAACAACCTGTTTAAAATACATATTAAATATATGTCAACACTATACATATATGAATAAATAAAAAAGTAAAAAGCTTAATATATATTAATATAAAATGTTTAAATAAAAATTGTAAATATGTTGAATCTTAACTATATACACAAAATTAGGTCATATAAAATGTGACCTATATTTTAAAATACTGGAGATATATATATTTTCATTAATACCAGGTAGCATACAAGCATTTAATCTGAATTGCCATAAGCATTCCATAGCCTCAAGCATAGTCTTCTCATCACCACCTTTATGAATGTTGTGTGGAATTCTATCTATGACAAAAAATATAAATCTTTTAAAATTTGGACATCTGGTACTATGCATATATAAGGAACTCGTAGTCTTATGTTTCTTGATATCTCTAGCATGCTCAACTATGCGTTCTCTTAACTTCCTAATGGTTTTACCAACATAAAATGCCGAGCATGTTGAGCAAGTTGCCAGATATATCACCATCTTCGTGTTGCAATTACAATATCCTGGGCATCTAATGGTCTTACTGTAACCCTGTATTGCAACATAGGGACCATCATTAATGTATTTACAAGTATGACAAGTACCACATTTACTCATTTTAGATGTTTTATATAAATTCCTGTTAACATTAGACTCGTAGATGTCCTTTAAGTTTCTCCCTCTACTAAATGTAATCTTAGGCTGACTTCCTACTATCTTAGATAGCTCAGCGTTGTTTATAAAAACACTTGTCCATGTCTCCTTAATGATGTTAGCTATGTAATGTGATGTATAATTATATGGCAAAATAAATTAATCATCTCTAGGCAAACTGGAACTGGCCTTGGACAAATTGTCACACCCATATTTGATAATGGGTCTATAAACTATGGTCCTATTAATATAAATATCCCTTTTGATAGTACCAATTAAGTCATTGGGGTATCCTCGGTCTATAAACATATTGGACAGTATTTCAATTTCTTGTTTGAATATATTATCATCACTGATAATTCTTGATAATCTAACCATTTGCCCCTTAATCAAATTTCTTTTTTGATAAAAAGGATGACAACTGTTAACAACTGTTAAAATGTACACAGTTCACTTCTTTTTACGTGAATTTATTTATACACGTTATCACTACGCTTATAGCATGGAGCAGTTGCTTATGCAGCACTTGGAACTAACTCAATGCCTTTTAAAAACATTACAGGAAAGGGGAGAGAAAAACTTTAATGAAGCAGATGCCTTGATCACTGAATCACAGGAGCGTTTACTTACGTTGCAGTCTACCTCCAACACTAACTTTCACAAACCGTCAGCTAGTAATGGTTAGGGAACTTGAGAGGAGGTGACGCCAATATAGGAAGTGCCAGAGTCACAGGTGCATCACCCAGAATGGCTCAGAACATTAGGGACGGTCGTGGTGAGAGAGGCGAGACTATAGTTGGTGTTTCTACCAACATGGACTATAATTTTACAGATTTAAAAGTTTTTTTGACTGCTCCAACCTTTACAAACGTGCTACATATGAACACTAAGGATATGGGTAGTTTAAATAAAAAAATTAAGCAGTTTGAAAGGGTTTTAAGAACATTTAAATCGCTGCAGATGGACAACGTGTATTTGGAAAGGTCGCTGGAATTGGGACAAGTTCCTAAAGGACTTTGTACTTTCAAACTACCATATGGTTTTACAGAAGGTACTGTGTTTTTTGATCAATTGTTGGAATTGTTTGATAAAACTAGTTTGGATTTGGTTAAGCTTACTATTTGTAACAACAATTCCAAGCTGACAGTCCTGTCTGAACAATTAGTAGCACTTGATAAGAGTATTAAACAGGACTTGTTGTTTGAGCACAATAAATTTTGCTTGGAGCAGATTTTTAAGGACATGGACAAGTTTACCAGTAAAGGTTTAGATATTAAAAATAAGTTACAAAGAGACTCTATTGATTATAAGAACAATAAAGTTTTTTCTCATTTTAAACAGTACAAAAATATGAAATATAATAGTAAATTAGTAGATAGAGAGGTTTATGGTAGAGGTGACTTGGCTATGGATAATAATGATGAACATATAGATATTAATAGAAATAGGAATAATGACAATTTTGCAAATTCTGATTATGATGAAGGACAGCTTGATTTTTTAGAAGAACCGACCCTGAGAAGGTCAGAGAGACTACGCAACAGATACGGTACACAACAAC
Organism: Protopterus annectens; assembly: GCF_019279795.1. Lineage (NCBI taxonomy): Eukaryota > Metazoa > Chordata > Ceratodontiformes > Protopteridae > Protopterus > Protopterus annectens. The sequence continues at coordinate 490,500,412 of NC_056746.1, read as the reverse complement.
AGAACAGGCATTCCAGAAATACATCACACAGGAACAATGCATGGCACAAATAGGTGCATTTGAGTTAAGTGATGGTAATATTCCACATGATTCTTTTGTTTGTGGTTACAGAATTAGTATTAATGTTTCAGGCAATGATATTAGCACTACTAATTTTGAAGTACCTGATGACAGAAGAAACAACCAGACCTTCGAGAATCCATGCGATATTAATGATGTTTTCATTGTTACAGAAGGTGGTTTTAGTTTGTATAATTACACTGATAAACATTTCGGTAAGGAGTTTTTAGCCCTTTTTAAAAGAGATTTTAGTTTTGCACCATCTTTTAAATTAGATATTGGCAACATTTTAATTAATTTAAAGCTTTATACTAGATTACTTAATTTAAAAGTGTTTTTTTTTCAAATAATAATAATGACTGTTTTAGTGATACAGCCTATTTGACACTGAAACGTAGTAGTACATTCATTCCACCAAGTAATCCCATGATTCATATTTTTGAAAAATTATGTGAGATTCAGTTCAGAAAAGTTGTGAAGAAAGAAAATGATATGGCTGAGAATCTCACATCTGCTGAAAAATTTTGTCTTAAAGAAATTACTACCTCTGACAATTTTAGTTATGAAACCAGACAAGGGAGGTGGTGTGGTAATAATGACTAATACAGATTATTACAATAAAATGACCATTATGTTGAATGATACGAATACATATGAAAAAGTGACGAAATATGAGATGTCAAGGGCCTATATGAAAGTGGATTGGTTACTATACGAATATTTGATGGAAGGAATTTTAACTAAAGATCAACACTGTTATTTAAGTGTTGAATTTCCGATTACTCCAACTGTTTTTGGTATCCCAAAGATACACAATGATGTGTACAATCCACCTTTCAGGCCTATTGTTTCTGCAAGAGGTTCAAAAACTTAGCCCTATGTTTTGAAGAAAAAAAAAAAACTTAGCCCTTGGCATCTTTTATTGATGTTAATTGCAAAGATACTCTTGCTAAATTACCACACATTTTAAGGGATTCTTGGCATTGCCTGGATTTAGTTAGACAAAATAATGCCATGACTACATCTGACTTTATTATGGCTACTATTGATGTGGTCAATTTATTTTCAGTTATTCCTCACAAGCAGGGTCTTGAAATGTTTGAGGCTAGTTTATGGAGTTATAGTGGCATGAATGTCACTAAATGCCGCCTTTTAACTTTATTAATGGAAATAGTATTGGAAAATAATTTTATTTATATTAATGGTGAATTCTATAGACAAAGTACTGGTGTTGCAATGGGCGCCAGATGTGCTCCTATTTATGCAAATTTGGTGCTAGCTAAATGGGAAATTGACTCAGTGTTTACATCTGCTTATTGGCATAAGGTATCCCTGTATTTGCGTTATTTGGATGATATTATATTTTGGACAGGTGAAAAGGCTGAGTTGATTTAATTTATTGAATATTTGGGTAGGACATCTGATTTTCTTAAGTTTACTAGTAACATTCAAGACAAACAATGTGAATTTCTTGATCTTATTTTGTCCCATGATGACGATGGATTTCATTCTAACATTTTTAGGAAGAAAACCTTTTCTAATTCTTTTTTACATTTTAACAGTTGTCATTCTTTTTATCAAAAAAGAAATTTGATTAAGGGGCAAATGGTTAGATTATCAAGAATTATCAGTGATGATAATATATTCAAACAAGAAATTGAAATACTGTCCAATATGTTTATAGACCGAGGATACCCCAATGACTTAATTGGTACTATCAAAAGGGATATTTATATTAATAGGACCATAGTTTATAGACCCATTATCAAATATGGGTGTGACAATTTGTCCAAGGCCAATTCCAGTTTGCCTAGATATGATTCATTTATTTTGCCATATAATGATACATCACATTACATAGCTAACATCATTAAGGAGACATGGACAAGTGTTTTTATAAACAACGCTGAGCTATCTAAGACAGTAGGAAGTCAGCCTAAGATTACATTTAGTAGAGGGAGAAACTTAAAGGACATCTACGAGTCTAATGTTAACAGGAATTTATATAAAACATCTAAAATGAGTAAATGTGGTACTTGTCATACTTGTAAATACATTAATGATGGTCCTTATGTTGCAATACAGGGTTACAGTAAGTCCATTAGATGCCCAGGATATTGTAATTGCAACACGAAGATGGTGATATATCTGGCAACTTGCTCAACATGCTCGGCATTTTATGTTGGTAAAACCATTAGGAAGTTAAGAGAACGCATAGTTGAGCATGCTAGAGATATCAAGAAACATAAGACTACGAGTTCCTTATATATGCATAGTACCAGATGTCCAAATTTTAAAAGATTTATATTTTTTGTCATAGACAGAATTCCACACAACATTCAAAGGCGGTGATGAGAGGACTATGCTTGAGGCTATGGAATGTTTATGGCAATTCAGATTAAATGCTTGTATGCTACCTGGTATTAATGAAAATATATCTATCTCCAGTATTTTAAAATATAGGTCACATTTTATATGACCTAATTTTGTGTATATAGTTAAGATTCAACATATTTACAATTTTTATTTAAACATTTTATATTAATATACATTAAGCTTTTTACTTTATGTATTCATATATGTATAGTGTTGACATATATTTAATATGTATTTTAAACAGGTTGTTTTATATTTGAGCCAAGTCACTTTAACATATACCTCTACATTGTATTGATCAATCAATTAATTATTTAATTGATCAATTATATTAGGCAATTTTTGTATACATATGAATGGCCTTTATGTTAATCCTTTGTACTCTGATGATGCCCTGATATGTGTGGGTGAAAGCGCTAAGTACTTTTTTATTTTTTATGTTTGTGGAATAAAATGGTTGGTGCAGTTCACTGTGTGGTTTTTGTTATCTTACTAGTTTCATTTCATTTTTGTTAGTTCTTAGAATACTTTCTGCTACTTTATGGATATAATATTCTGTATGGTTATTGTTATTCTCTTTAAGGATCTCCATCCAAAATCCCAGTCTCTCCTTGTTTCTTGAGCTTCCCCCTTGTTTCATCATCTCTTTAAGCTTTGAATTATAGGTTTCTGCTTGTGCTACATATAGGAGCCTTAACTTTGTAGCTCTGAAATACTCCTTCAAATCAGGTAATCCCAAACTGCCTTGTTCTTTTGGAATAATCAGCTTATCCCACTTGACTGTTGCTGTCTTCCCTTCCCAGATCAAATCATTCAGCTCTTTATTAACTGCAATCCACAACCTCTCCTCTGGTTGATAAAAATATGCCTGACCTGTGTATAAAACTAAAGGGACTAAAAACATTTTAACATGTATCTTGATATCCATATCCATATAAAAGTGCTTATAATTTCTCAGTTTTTATCTTTTGTTAAGTCTCTTCC